>NC_044497.1:57955964-57993464 GCF_902362185.1 Chanos chanos
GGCAGTAATACCCAATCAGAGCGTCACCCCTGTTCCAGTCGGTCCGCTCACATACTCCACCGTTATGACAAGGGTTTGGACGACATGGCCCTACAAACAACAACACCATTTCAACCTCACATCTCTCACCTCCCCAAAATCCTTTCAATGCTTTTGTAGTGCAGTGTCCTGGTAAACATGGACTAACACACACAGGTCAGTCAAAATAACCAAGTGTATACGGTCCGCAACGAAATACAATGTCTGCTGTCCACACACAGATACAGTTAGAATATACTCTATGGGCCCTGTATGGGGAGTACTGATAATGCTCAAAATAACAATCAACAATCCAATGAAAGTCTTTCATAACAGTGATCAGTGAACATCCAGCTAACTGCTCACTTTCACTATGACAAACTGTCCACAGAAACTCATCAGCACAGAGACGTCTGGGGCTTTGGAAGAGTTCACTGATTTGATCGACTGGCAATTACAAAACAGTTCAACTCAGCAGTGATGCTCCTGTGTGTCATTATTACTGAGCTTTTTTACAGCGTAATACTGAAGCTAATTAAACTCAAGGACATATAGTACATTCAAAATAACACTGAGTCTGAAGGTTCCTTCTTCTTCCCTGGCCTCTGACTGCCTGTCGTCTGAGTAAAGAGTGCAGAGAGAAGACAGAGGGCCTGTCTGTGAGCCTTTCACAAATCTTTGTACAGACTGTCTGTGAGCCTTTCACAAATCTCTTTACAGACTGTCTGTGAGCCTTTCACAAATCTCTGTACAGTCTGTCTGTGAGCCTTTCACAAATCTCTTTACAGTCTGTCTGTGAGCCTTTCACAAATCTCTTTACAGACTGTCTGTGAGCCTTTCACAAATCTCTTTACAGACTGTCTGTGAGCCTTTCACAAATCTCTGTACAGACTGTCTGTGAGCCTTTCACAAATCTCTTTACAGCCTGTCTGTGAGCCTTTCACAAATCACTTTACAGACTGTCTGTGAGCCTTTCACAAATCTCTTTACAGTCTGTCTGTGAGCCTTTCACAAATCTCTTTACAGCCTGTCTGTGAGCCTTTCACAAATCTCTTTACAGACTGTCTGTGAGCCTTTCACAAATCTCTGTACAGACTGTCTGTGAGCCTTTCACAAATCTCTTTACAGTCTGTCTGTGAGCCTTTTACAAATCTCTTTACAGCCTGTCTGTGAGCCTTTCACAAATCTCTGTACAGTCTGTCTGTGAGCCTTTCACAAATCTCTTTACAGACTGTCTGTGAGCCTTTCACAAATCTCTTTACAGTCTGTCTGTGAGCCTTTCACAAATCTCTGTACAGCCTGTCTGTGAACCTTTCACAAATCTCTTTACAGTCTGTCTGTTAGCCTTTCACAAATCTCTGTACAGCCTGTCTGTGAACCTTTCACAAATTTCTTTACAGTCTGTCTGTTAGCCTTTCACAAATCTCTTTACAGACTGTCTGTGAGCCTTTCACAAATCTCTTTACAGCCTGTCTGTGAGCCTTTCACAAATCTCTGTACAGACGCATCACAGATCCTGCACCACCTCTCTCACAGCTGCTGGAGGAAAAGATACATACGACACCAGTCCACAGTACAAAGGGAAAACTTGGGTGACCCTGCTGGATGTTTGAAGATGTTGAGCCTGTCACACAGAGTTGAGACGGTCACAAAAGAGACCAGTCAGAAAGGAGCCAATCACAGCCCAGAGAGAACAGGATGCTGCTATGAGTCACATGATGTGTCGACAAAGCATCAGCATGTACAGGGTCGAATGAGGAACATATACAAAATAAGTGTACACTTGATCCCAACACTGCCATCTCTGCAGCTCCGCCTTTACCCACAAAGACAGCCAATCAAAAGCCAATGACCCCACACAGAGTCCCTCACAGACAAACACTAGCTACACAGAGCAAACGCCAGACTAATGACGGAACTCTCCTCAGCTCATAGGTTCTGTTAAAAAGGGGGGAACCGCTCCTTTGAGAGGAGAATACACAGTCATGTTCACTCAGCTCCTTTCAGAGGAGAATACACAGTCATGTTCACTCAGCAGTGTAAAGATGTAAGCCAATAAAACAGTGTTCAGGGGCATACTCACGTGAGATGGTCTCACCAGCTGCTGAGTTCAAACAGTCAGCCCCGCTTTCACAAAGCACGGGTTCGCATACCTCTCCTTTTCAAAGAAAAAACACAATAACCAGGAAAATGTTTTTTTTCTTTCATTTTCTCCATCCTTCACTTACTGATAGATAGTAGATAACAGCAGATAACACATGGTGTTTCTCATACACAATATTTCTCATACAGGGTGTTTCTCATACACAATGTCTCTCATACACAATGTTTCTCATACACAATGTTTCTCATACAGGGTGTTTGTCACACAGGGTGTTTGTCATACAGAGTGTTTGTCATACAGGGTGTTTGTCATACAGAGTGTTTGTCATACAGGGTGTTTGTCACACAGGGTGTTTGTCATACAGAGTGTTTGTCATACAGGGTGTTTCTCATACTGGGTGTTTGTCATACAGGGTGTTTGTCATACTGGGTGTTTGTCATACAGGGTGTTTGTCATACAGGGCGTTTCTCATACTGGGTGTTTGTCATACAGGGTGTTTGTTATACTGGGTGTTTGTCATACTAGGTGTTTGTCATACTGGGTGTTTGTCATACTGGGTGTTTCTGTTCAGGGTGTTTGTCATACTGGGTGTTTGTCATACTGGGTGTTTCTGTTCAGGGTGTTTGTCATACTGGGTGTTTGTCATACTAGGTGTTTGTCATACTGGGTGTTTCTGTTCAGGGTGTTTGTCATACTGGGTGTTTGTCATACTGGGTGTTTCTGTTCAGGGTGTTTGTCATACTGGGTGTTTCTGTTCAGGGTGTTTGTCATACTGGGTGTTTCTGTTCAGGGTGTTTGTCATACTGGGTGTTTGTCATACTGGGTGTTTCTGTTCAGGGTGTGTTCTGTATTGACTCTGTACTGTCTTATGGCAGAGCTGTAGCCTTACACTCCCTCATGCTTGGACCCAATATCTTTAACAAGCACCTCACACATAAAGAAAGGTGATGATTCTGTTTAAGGGGGGAGGGCAAAGCCACCACACGGAGACAGGTGTGCAGGCTCTCACAGGGACTGAACTCGGCAGCATTTCCCTCTCACCCTCATAAACAAATTTTATACAAAACCGACAAACATCCTCAGCCCTGACGCTGCAGACACGGCTGAGAGCCAGTTCTGTATAACACCCCCCAGTAAACCATCTGAGATGGGAATTGAGTGAGAGAGAGAATGAGGAAATGATAAAGGGGGTGAAATGAAACGGCTTGGGTCACACATGGGGAAATTTCATGTGTTATGTCCTGAATTTGAATATGAGCAGATTATCCGCCTGTGTTGATGTGGATAACATGGAAGATCTGTTACAACAACAAACAAATCGCAGAACGACTCTCACTCCATACACGTGGCAAAGTTAAAGACACATAAAGACACACAAAGACACACAAAGACACATAAAGACACACAAAGACACACAAAGACACTTAAAGACACACAAAGCCACACAAAGACACACGAAGACACATAAAGACACACAAAGACACACAAAGACACATAAAGACACACAAAGACACACAAAGACACATAAAGACACACAAAGACACATAAAGACACATAAAGACACACAAAGACACACAAAGACACTTAAAGACACACAAAGACACTTAAAGACACACAAAGACACACAAAGACACACAAAGACACATAAAGACACTTAAAGACACACAAAGACACACAAAGACACACAAAGACACATAAAGACACACAAAGACACTTAAAGACACATAAAGACACATAAAGACACACAAAGACACACAAAGACACTTAAAGACACATAAAGACACACAAAGACACATAAAGACACACAAAGACACTTAAAGACACATAAAGACACATAAAGACACATAAAGACACACAAAGACACACAAAGACACTTAAAGACACACAAAGACACACAAAGACACACAAAGACACTTAAAGACACACAAAGACACACAAAGACACTTAAATACACTTAAAGACACACAAAGACACATAAAGACACACAAAGACACACAAAGACACTTAAAGACACACAAAGACACACAAAGACACACAAAGACACATAAAGACACACAAAGACACACAAAGACACACAAAGACACTTAAAGACACACAAAGACACACAAAGACACACAAAGACACATAAAGACACACAAAGACACACAAAGACACTTAAAGACACACAAAGACACACAAAGACACACAAAGACACATAAAGACACACAAAGACACATAAAGACACTTAAAGACACGTAAAGAATGAAGTTCCATTTGAACTAAATGAACAGAATCAGGATAGCATGTACAAGCAGGAAAAAGCTAAAAGAAATCAGATGATACTACAGCAACAAATGAATGAATGAATGAGTGAATGGATGAATGAATGAATGAATGAATGAATGGATGGATGGATGAAGGAATGAATGAATGAATGAGTGAATGGCTGGATGGATGAATGAATGAATGAATGGATGGATGGATGGATGAAGGAATGAATGAATGAATGGATGGATGGATGGATGGATGGATGGATGGATGAATGAATGAGTGAATGGATGGATGGATGAATGAATGAATGGATGAAGGAATGAATGAATGAGTGAATGGATGGATGGATGAAGGAATGAATGAATGAATGAATGAATGAATGAATGGATGAATGGATGAATGAATGAATGAATGAATGGATGGATGGATGGATGGATGGATGGATGAAGGAATGAATGAATGAATGAATGAATGAATGGATGGATGAATGAACGAATGAACAAATGAATGAATGTTTTGTAAATGCACTCATACTCATACACTCATACTTTCTGTTAGACTGTGATGTGTAAAACTATGGTCTGCTTAATCCCTTAACATTTTAAAACACAAAATTTTTCAAAAATTTACAAATCATTCCTTTGAAACATGTAGAATATCTTCTATTCTTTACGAAACAGAGTCATACTCAAATAAACTCACGGGTTCCATTTACATACCAACATTTGTTGACCTCAAGTCAACCTCAAAACAAAGGGACGTCGGATACAGGCGAGGAGTATGATCTTTAGGAAAAGTTAACGATGAAAAAGAATAACATGGCACTGGGCCAAGCTATTAAATAAGAATTACACTGTCCAGTCGCTGATTAATGTTCATACTATGCACGCATTCGTGTTAAATCACGTACGGAAATGAGACGGAAAAGCGACTCAAATCTTCGTTTACAGTTATTAGGGACAATCGAAACAACAAATTCATGGAACTATTGAAGCGGAGAGGCTAAATCGACAAACTACACATTTCTGTTTAGATTTCTGAAGTGAGTGAGTGCCGGTAAAACCTGAATAAGCTCCATAATTGATTTATCAACACAACTTTTCTAATTAATCCTCAGCCCCTCAGCGATGCGCAGACCAGTGATTCTGATGCTCCCTGCCTGGAAGTACCTCTCAAAAGGCGATTCATTATTCGTAATAATTTTATTATCCAACTCACCGTGGTTCGAATGTGAGACAGTGGCGCCTATGCGGACGACCGTGAGCAAAAATAAAGGTACCATGTCATGAACTTGTCGCTGTCCCCTGAATTTCAGTTAACAACAACGGTGATGTGGAACCTTCCCTGGTTTGTCGATGATGCAGAAAAAAAATAGGGCATTACCCCTCAACGGGATCTATCCGCCTGCAGGTGCGATGCGATAGTGCAGGACGACGTTACGTTCGGAACAAGTGATGCTGTCTTTCGTTGAGCGGCGGTTTCGTTTTACTGCAGTGATGGTGCACACACACACACACACACGCACGCACGCACACACACACACACACTCATGCACGCATGCACATACACACACACAGTGCAGCCTCATCGGTCGAATCCCAGAATGCCCTTTTCTACTGATGTTCAACTGGGCATAAATTCTGTTTCTATGTTAATAATCTGATTGGTGAATAGATTTCCTTAGATGAACACAACTTAAGGTATCAGGCAGAACTTACTGTGGGTTTAGGTACTGATCTCTGTAAAGCCGTTTTGACACAATTTTTGATGTGAAATGTGCTGTACAAATAGACTTGAACCTGAACTTATCTAAACGACGAGTGCTCTGCCAGGTACACTGGTTTGCTACTGGCCTGTTAAATTATTCACTGGTTGCCTCTTGCTCTTTATTTACTCAGTTAACTGGCCAACTGACCAGGCTGGGCAGTGCTTTTACCATACATAATTGCAAATACTGTATGCTGTTTCTATGCCTGCTATGCTACGCTGTATTTAACACCATTTAGGAAATCTTTTTCAGACAGTTTCAAATCCTCCTCCTCCTCATCATCATCTAAAATGGAGACCAGTTGTGTTGCAGTAAGTTACTTTAGCCATGTCTCACCTGCAGTCTGCGCAGTGCAGAGGAGAGTGTCTGCGCAGTGCAGAGGAGTGTCTGCGCAGTACAGAGGAGAGTGTCTGCGCAGTACAGAGGAGAGTGTCTGCGCAGTACAGAGGAGAGTGTCTGCGCAGTTCAGAGGAGAGTGTCTGCGCAGTTCAGAGGACAGTGTCTGCGCAGTGCAAAAGGACAGTGTCAGCGCAGTGCAGAGGAGAGTGTCTGCGCAGTACAGAGGAGAGTGTCTGCGCAGTGCAAAGGACAGTCTTTACGCAGTGCAGAGGAGAGTGTCTGC
This sequence comes from Chanos chanos, assembly GCF_902362185.1. NCBI lineage: Eukaryota > Metazoa > Chordata > Actinopteri > Gonorynchiformes > Chanidae > Chanos > Chanos chanos. The sequence continues at coordinate 57,962,727 of NC_044497.1, forward strand.
GCAGTACAGAGGAGTGTCTGCGCAGTGCAGAGGAGAGTGTCTGCGCAGTGCAGACGAGAGTGTCTGCTCCATTATGGAGCCCCTGAGATCCAGTGGCATTGCTATGAGTCTGAGTGAATTACACGTTTTGTAATTATGGGGTTTTCAGACAGGTCAAAAACAGCAGGTGATCTTTGCCTTTTTTGATTAACTCCAGGCTGATGCTGAAATTACAAAACTTTCTTCCACCTGTGCAGTATTTCAGAGGAGTCAAGGCTGATTAATTGCTTTACTCAGCACTGCCATCACCTTACTGAATCAAGACCAGAAGCAGTTTACATTCATTTCACAAGATTACAGCTGGATATCTCTTCTTAACCCATTTTAATCAGCTGGATATCTGTTCTTAACCCATCTTAATCAGCTGGATATCTGTTCTTAATACGTCTTAATCAGCTGGATATCTGTTCTTAACACGTCTTAATCAGCTGGATATCTGTTCTTAACATGTCTTAATCAGCTGGATATCTGTTCTTAACCCATCTTAATCAGCTGGATATCTGTTCTTAACCCATCTTAATCAGCTGGATATCTGTTCTTAACAAGTCTTAATCAGCTGGATATCTGTTCTTAACACATCTTAATCAGCTGGATATCTGTTCTTAACACGTCTTAATCAGCTGGATATCTCTTTTTAACCCATCTTAATCAGCTGGATATCTGTTCTTAACCCATCTTAATCAGCTGGATATCTGTTCTTAACCCATTTTAATCAGCTGGATATCTGTTCTTAACACGTCTTAATCAGCTGGATATCTGTTCTTAACACGTCTTAATCAGCTGGATATCTGTTCTTAACAAGTCTTAATCAGCTGGATATCTCTTCTTAACCCATCTTAATCAGCTGGATATCTGTTCTTAACCCATTTTAATCAGCTGGATATCTCTTCTTAACACGTCTTAATCAGCTGGATATCTGTTCTTAACACGTCTTAATCAGCTGGATATCTGTTCTTAACACGTCTTAATCAGCTGCTCTCATTCTCCTGACTGAGCAGCATGCCCATCCCTTAACAATGCCCCAGGCCAGATATATCTGCTCCCTGACACACTGATGATTCCTGCGGAAGCTGATTCATCACTAACTCTTTCTTCATGTCAAGAGTGTGCTGTGTCTGTAAAGAAGAGTATACCCTGTTGACTAAAAGTAAAAGTAGTTCATCAAAAAGAGGGTTTTCTGAGCTAAGTGGACAATATTTTTTATAAGTTTCAATAAAATGGATTGAAAATACTTAAACTGAGAAAATAAAACAGCAACAGGAGCACTTTAAATATTCAGAACAACTCGAGATAGCCTGGTATGCTGAGACGTCTTTATTTAACACTAGTGCACTGATAAATTCCGTGTCTAATGTGCAAGTCTGAGAACTCCACTTACCCCCAACCTCTCCATCTTTTCATGTCCGCTTTAAGATCTGCAGTGATTTCTTGTGAATAAAGGAAAACACATTAACACTTCCACTAATTAACAACAAATTGATTTGACTGAACAGAGCCCCATAGCATGTGATGGTGGTTTTGTTCAGACCGTGAGAAGCAGTCTCGGGTTCAGATAGTCGGTTCTGTGTCTGCTGATGTTCCTCTTGTTCTTCTTTTAAGTAACAGCATAATACCTTTATTTTTGAACTCCACAAAAAAAGGTTGGAGAGATTAGAGATGGCGTGAGTGACAGACACTCAGCTGACCTAGAGTGGTGTGAAGGAACTACAGCACTCTGAAGTGCAGTTCAGAAATCAAGATAAATCTTCTTCCATTCACCAATGTTAAGCTCCTCGCTCCTGACTAAAGTCTTTCTCAGGCAGTTTTGGACACAGTTTGTCCAAATCACACCAGCTGAGTCCAACTCCTGTCCTGCAACTTCCTTCTCTTCTGTGACTTCTGTCACAGTGCATGGTGAATGATGTCACAGGGCATGGTGAGTGATGTCACAGGGCATGGTGAGTGATGTCACTGGGCATGGTGAATGATGTCAGAGGGCATGGTGAATGATGTCAAAGGGCTCGGTTAATGACGTCACAAGGCATGGTGAATGATGTCAGAGAGCATGGTTAATGATGTCACAAGGCATGGTGAATGATGTCTTAGTAATACAGTCAGTAACACAGTCAGTAACACAGTCAGTCAGTCAGTCAATCAGTAATTCAGTCAGTCAGTCAATCAATCAATCAATCAATCAATCAGTCAGTCAGTCAGTCAGTCAGTCAGTAAAACAGTCAGTCAGTCAGTCAATCAGTAATTCAGTCAGTCAATCAATCAATCATTCAGTCAGTCAGTCACCAGACCTGTTTACTGTTAGTTTTAAAGTCAGTCAGTTGCATTAACTTTCTGCAGTTTCTCCACTCAGTAGCTCGAGGCCCAGGGTCACAGCTCAGCCCTGATGGACGGACCCTGAGTGCTGAAGGTTGGACTTTTGTGAATAACTATAAAATTCCAGTGGAGCTTGAACGGGAAGACAGGGAAGCCTGTAACTTGGACGAAGTTGACATGAATCATGAAAAGATTATTTTGGCTTTCTCTCAGCTGGGCATGGGTTGTTGTTTTAATGATTAGCCTAAAGGCTTTGACCGAAGATGGTAATGTTCAAACAAGAATTATGCAGTTGCCTCAGGTCTGATCATGCAGTGTTCTGTTTTTTGCCATCCATGTGTTGATGGAAAGTGTAATTTTAGTAAAAGGAGTGTAAGGACACAGACCAGACGCAGGTTCGCAGTGTTTTGCAAAAGTATTCACCCATTTACAAAACTGATGCCTAACATGCTGATATCTCACATTTCGACATCCCTGTCTGCTTGCAACCATGTAATTTATTCTACATCTTTAAGGGGGGAAATGATACAGTATATGCCTACATTTAAATGAATCACAAGTGAACAGAGAAGTCTTTCTGTTCAAACAACTCATGAGTAGCCCTAGTGCAGCCAGTGACGTGGTGTTCTTTACAATTTGTTAAATTCGAAATCAACCATCTGTGTTACTCAAATATAAACCAAAAAATGTTGTCAACAGCAAGCAGCCGTTTAAACGTTTGTTGAACCAGACATGCGCTGCACGATCTGTAGCACGCCGCTTATTGACCATAAGCACGTGAATCAAACACAGAATCGTCACAGGTTCAGCAGCACCAGATGATATCAAATGACAACAGCGTCCTTATTTCAAACTTCCTGAAGGTTTTTCCCCCTTCTTTTTTGCAGAACCTATTGCACCATCTGCTGGGCAAAACATGAGTTGTTCACTGTGAAAGAAGAGAAATGCCAGACGCATTTATATATTTATATATTTTAACCTTAAAACCAGCAGTTCCCCATCCAGATAATCACGATCTGCAACCATGCTCTCTCAAATCTCAGCTAATCAAAGACTTAGTATGTGATAGCGGTTTTTTTTTTCAAGTGAAAAGTTGCGTAATGGACACAATAGTTTTTGAATCACAAATTACAGCTTCTTGTGACGCTAGGGGTTTTCCAGTTGATTAGATCACTAACAATGCGCAACTCTTTTTTTAAATCGTCGATATGAGGTCTAACCACACAACTGACGAAACACTTTGTCATGCTATTGAGACGCACGATTTCACAAACTATGTAACTACGTAACTGTAGTAAAACACGTGGAAGCCAAGCATGTAATTAATGCCGTATTTATACCGCAAGTACCGTATTTGTATACGGCTTGAAATTTCCACATGCCAGAATCATAAAGAGAGAAAGAAAGTGTCTCAGGTATGATGATACATTGATAAGTGAACATGGTAAATCCCACAAATTTGAAAAACGTTGCCTGTGTCCGCTTTGATATTTCATCGTGGTGCGGAATATCGGTGTGGAGAGGCCACTCCTGAAATCATTCAGTTACACTGTCCCAAAAGATCCCCACTCGTGCCAAATGGTATTCGGCTCAGGGCTGCGCGTTGACGAGCACGCGCTTAAAGAGTACAGGAGGGGACAGGGGGAGCGTGGAAGGGAGTGAGGGCGCAGCCAAAGCTGTGCGCCACTGGCAAATTAGTTATCTTAGAAAGAAGAAGACAATCCTCCCAGAAAGGAATTTGCGACGTCTGCAAGTTTGCACTCATTTAACAAAATCGGACCTATCGCCAAATCTAAAATGCTGTAACACTGGACTTGCATAGTAAACTTGGGTTCAAAGTCAAAACAAACAACGACTGAGCTAGTTAATTTAGCAAGCTAGCTTTTGCTAACTACAGGCATCACTTCAATGGTAGTTAGTTTTGGAGCAAGAAGGCAATGCTAACTACTTTGCTAACTCTCAGGCTAATTGAGCGCACAAGCTAGGTTAGTTTCCAGATAAGTGGACTGGGCTGCACTGATCAACTGGCACAATGACAGAAAATCTGTAACAATCGTTTTTTTTATTTTACAAGTGTGGAAGCCTTCGCGTATTAGCTTTGGCAAACATATCGGACTGAGCGGCACTCTAACTTTTAACGTGGGGGAAACATAATGAAGACTTGCAACTTCGATGTTGTTCTTAGCGATGCCCGTCTCATCTAGATCAGCTAACGCCATGCTAGCCAGTTAGCTTGCTTACAGTTAGCTGCTGCTGCTGCACTTTAGCTAACTAGGCTGGTGTGTAGCAGTAAAGGGAAAGTGTGTACAGAGGTTTCTGTTTTCAGGAGAAAGTGTCACTGTGTGTCTGAGAAAGAAAGACGATTAACCCATTGTGTCATTACACTCGTATATATACTTTTCCGAGAGGACAATGATGGCAACGGAGGATGGTAGTGAAGAGCCTGAACCTGCTTCGGTCGTGACACGGATAGATGGCGCAGGAGGTATGGAGACGACCCGTTTTCCCCTGTGTCCGAAGCCGAGGGCACGGATGTCAGACGTGGGCCCAACTTTATCCCTGAACACTAACGTCAGCTTTTCCACAGCCATATCACCTGAACATTCCCCTGAGCTGACGCTGTATTCTGTAGTCGCCGGGGATCTGAAATCGGGATCAGTCATATCCGCCGCAGCAGGGAGTGGCAATGCCAGTGGGCACGTTGTTTTGGGGGCTTTTTCGGGAGAGAGGGGTCGAGTATTAGACTCAGGGGGAGTAGGCAGCCCGGACGGCTGTCATACCGCTCCGTCTTTCCCGCCACCCCCGCCACCTCCTGTCTGTGGAGCATTGGGAACAGTCGAGGAGGGTGATGCTCTGGACGGCGACGATGAGGAGGTGGTTTTCCCACTCACGGCACCGCCTCCTAATCAGTAAGTTGAGATGCATCTGTTGAAAACTATGTGAGTTTCATCAGCCTTTAGCTAAAATAGTACTCACGTGTGAGTCTAAGCTATGAGAAAGCCCTACAAGGATGATAGGCTTTATAAAAGCCAGTAGCGTCTAAAAGAAAGTCAGTAATCTGTGGTTGACTGGCCTCCACAAGGACCAGTGATGTTTGCAGGTGTCAAACCATTAAGTCTGAACGTTTAGCAGCTCAGTGATGAGCTGAACCCTGTCTCCAGTACATGGGTTTATGTCTGTACCACCATTTAGCCAGTTCAAGGGTTTGCTCTTTAGAGTTGGTTAGTTTGAAGGAAGTTTACCTTGAAACAGTGAGAGCGTATGTCACAGAGAAACAGTGAGAGCATATGTCACAGAGAGACAGTGAGAGTGTATGTTATAGAGAGACAGTGAGAGTATATGTTATAGAGAGACAGTGAGAGTATACGTCATAGAGAGACAGTGAGAGTATACGTCATAGAGAGACAGTGAGAGTATACGTCATAGAGAGACAGTGAGAGTATACGTTATAGAGAGACAGTGAGAGTATACGTCATAGAGAGACAGTGAGAGTATACGTCATAGAGAGACAGTGAGAGTGTACGTTATAGAGAGACAGTGAGAGTATACGTCATAGAGAGACAGTGAGAGTATATGTTATAGAGAGACAGTGAGAGTATATGTTATAGAGAGACAGTAAGAGTATACGTCACAGAGAAACAGTGAGAGTATACGTCATAGAGAGACAGTGAGAGTATACGTCATAGAGAGACAGTGAGAGTATACGTTATAGAGAGACAGTGAGAGTATACGTCACAGAGAGACAGTGAGAGTATACGTCATAGAGAAACAGTAAGAGTATACGTTATAGAGAGACAGTGAGAGCGTATGTCACAGAGAGACAGTGAGAATAAATGTCACAGAGAGACAGTGAGAGTATACGTTATAGAGAGACAGTGAGAGTATACGTCACAGAGAGACAGTGAGAGTATACGTTATAGAGAGACAGTGAGAGTATACGTCACAGAGAGACAGTGAGAGTATACGTCACAGAGAGACAGTGAGAGTATACGTCATAGAGAGACAGTGAGAGTATATGTTATAGAGAGACAGTGAGAGTATACGTCATAGAGAGACAGTGAGAGTATACGTTATAGAGAGACAGTGAGAGTATACGTCATAGAGAGACAGTGAGAGTATATGTTATAGAGAGACAGTGAGAGTATACGTCATAGAGAGACAGTGAGAGTATACGTTATAGAGAGACAGTGAGAGTATACGTCACAGAGAGACAGTGAGAGTATACGTTATAGAGAGACAGTGAGAGCGTATGTCACAGAGAGACAGTGAGAATAAATGTCACAGAGAGACAGTGAGAGTATACGTTATAGAGAGACAGTGAGAGTATACGTCACAGAGAGACAGTGAGAGTATATGTTATAGAGAGACAGTGAGAGTATACGTCATAGAGAGACAGTGAGAGTATACGTTATAGAGAGACAGTGAGAGTATACGTCATAGAGAGACAGTGAGAGTATACGTTGTAGAGAGACAGTGAGAGTATACGTCACAGAGAGACAGTGAGAGAGTATAGGGCTGTGAGGTAGCTGTCCATTCTCGTGATCTACAGAGTGGCTTTAAGGGTAAGAGAAGAGATGAGAGTCTCCCCTTTAAACATGGCCTGAGGGGATTTGTGATGTGACAGATGGTATCACGGTAAACTGGACCGGACCATGGCAGAGGAGCGCCTGCATCAGGCCAGGACTCCAGGCAGCTACCTGATCAGAGAGAGCGACCGCCGACCAGGCTCCTTCGTCCTGTCTTTCCTCAGCATGACCAGCGTGGTCAACCACTTCAGGTGTGTAATGCACAGCTCACGTCTGTCCCTCAGTGTGTACCCCCCCCCCCCCCCCCCCCCCCCCCCCCCCCCCCCCCCCCCCCCCCCCCCCCCCCAGCTTGGCTTTGGCAGGGCTGGTTCTCAGCTGATGGAAACGGTTTGAGTTGGGCAGAGATGCAGTGCTTCCCTGTCTGTTTTGTTTTAGGATCATAGCCATGTGTGGAGACTACTACATCGGTGGGCGGAGATTCTCCTCCCTGTCGGATCTTATTGGTTACTACAGCCGTGTCTCCTGTCTGCTCAAAGGAGAGAAACTCAAGTCACCAGTACCTCCTCCAGAGGTACACTTACTAAAGACCAAACCTTTTCATTTCTTAAAGCTCATATGCTGTCCTAGATAACCGATTGTCCCTCTGTTCTGGGTATGGTTAGCCTCTGTAAGGATTCAGGGATCTTTAAGATTGACTTTTGAGTATATTAATGAATATACATATGGGTTAAGTCATATTGACTGTTGAGTATATTAATGAATTTTTATATGGGCTAAGTCATATTAACCCTTGAGTGTGTTAATGAATATGTATATATATATTGAGCGTGTTAATGAATATGTATATATATATTGAGCGTGTTAATGAATATGTATATAATTTGTTGAGTATATAGCAGGGCTGTGGGGGCGCTGCACAAAACCATCAACTCTGACTCCTCAATTTATGGCACCATCGACTCTGACTCCTCAATTTATGGCACCATCGACTCTGACTCCTCAATTTATGGCACCATCGACTCTGACTCCTCAATTTATGGCACCATCAACTCTGACTCCTCAATTTATGGCACCATCGACTCTGACTCCTCAATTTATGGCACCATCGACTCTGACTCCTCAATTTATGGCACCATCGACTCTGACTCCACTAACCCGAATTTGCTTCTGACTCCACGACTCCGACTCCACTGTGTTGCTGTGGAGGTTGCTGTGGAGTCAGCGCACAAAACCTTTGACTCCGACTCCTCAATTTATGGTACCACAGACTCTGACTCCACTAACCCAATTTTGCTTCCGACTCCACGACCGACTCTGACTCCACAGCCCTGGTATATAGTCCCTACACTTTCCTGTCTGGTCAGTGCAGTGTAAGAGCCCTGTCAGTGTGCAGTGCAGACAGCTGTGTGTTGTTGTGTGTGTGTGTGTTTTCTGTAGCCTGTAGCTGTGTGATGTGTGTGTGTGTGTGTGTGTTTTTTTTCTGTAGCCTGTAGCTGTGTGTTGTTGTGTGTGTGTGTGTGTGTTTTCTGTAGCCTGTAGCTGTGTGATGTGTGTGTGTGTTTTCTGTAGCCTGTAGCTGTGTGGTGTGTGTGTGTGTGTTTTCTGTAGCTGTGTGATATGTGTGTGTGTGTGTGTTTTCTGTAGCTGTGTGATGTGTGTGTGTGTGTGTGTGTTTTCTGTAGATGTGTGTGTGTGTGTGTGTGTGTTTTCTGTAGCTGTGTGTGTGTGTGTTTTCTGTAGCTGTGTGATGTGTGTGTGTGTGTGTGTGTGTGTTTTCTGTAGCTGTGTGGTGTGTGTGTGTGTGTGTGTTTTCTGTAGCTGTGTGGTGTGTGTGTGTGTGTGTGTTTTCTGTAGCTGTGTGATGTGTGTGTGTGTGTGTTTTCTGTAGCTGTGTGATGTGTGTGTGTGTGTGTTTTCTGTAGCTGTGTGATGTGTGTGTGTGTGTGTGTTTTCTGTAGCCTGTAGCTGTGTGATGTGTGTGTGTGTGTGTTTTCTGTAGCCTGTAGCTGTGTGATGTGTGTGTGTGTGTTTTCTGTAGTCTGTAGCTGTGTGATGTGTGTGTGTGTGTTTTCTGTAGCCTGTAGCTGGGTGGTGTGTGTGTGTGCGTGTGTGTGTGTGTTTTCTGTAGCTGTGTGATGTGTGTGTGTGTGTGTGTTTTCTGTAGCCTGTTGAGGATCGGAGAAGAGTGCGAGCGATCCTTCCATACACCAAAGTGCCTGAAACAGACGAGATCAGGTCAGGACACACACACCCTCTTATCACACACACACACACACACAGACTTTACACTCTTATCATACACACACACACACACACACATCACACAGCTACAGAAAACACACACACACACACATCACACAGCTACAGAAAACACACACACACACACATCACACAGCTACAGAAAACACACACACACACACACACACACATCACACAGCTACAGAAAACACACACACACACACACAGACGTTACACTCTTTTATTGCACGCGCGCGCACACGCACACACACAGAGACAGACACTACACTCTTATCACACACACATACACACACACACACAGAAATTGACATTACAGGCTTTTATCCTACACACACACACACACACACACTCAGACATAATGGAGAGAAAGGTTGTTTTTTTGTGTCTTTTCGTGTGAGTGGTGTTTCTGTTGTGCTGTTGCAGTTTCCTTAAGGGAGACATGTTTATCGTTCATAATGAACTGGAGGACGGCTGGCTGTGGGCGACCAACGTGCGCACAGAGGAGCAGGGCCTTATTGTGGAGGACCTGGTGAAGGAGGTGGTGAGTGACGGAGGAGAGGAGCAGTGAAGCCCGTGTGTGAGTTTAGTGTTAAAGATGTCGGTGTTTGACTCTGTCTTCTCTCGCGTCCACAGGGAAGAGAGGAGGACCCGCACGAGGGGAAAGTGTAAGTCCCAGTTTCCCTTACGCTGGTCAGCCCAGCCCTCAGCTCCTGGCCTTTTGTCTGATCGTTTTCAGTGCTTTAGCTCTTTTTCAATCAGAACGTAAAGCTCTGGATCTAAGGAGCTGTGTCAGAAATGGCATTTGTTTGTAGTGTGATAAGACAGCGGTCAAAAATCTCACAGTTATTCCAGAGGTTTAAGAAATACTGTGTGTGTGCAGCGTGTGTGTGTGTGTGTGCACGTGCAGCGTGCGTGTGTTTTATTGATTATCTCATTTCTTTCTCTCAGCTGGTATCATGGCAAGATCAGTAAGAAGGAGGCATACAACCTTCTGATGACAGGTGAGTCTGACTGTGGGAACACGCTGGTGTGTGTGTGGCAGGGTTTGGATGTGTGTGAGTGAGTGTGGGAACACGCTGGTGTGTGTGTGGCAGGGTTTGGATGTGGGTGTGTGAGTGTGGGAACACGCTGGTGTGTGTGTGGCAGGGTTTGGATGTGGTTGAGTGTGTGTGTGGCAGGGTGTGAATGTGTGTGTGTGTGTGTGTGTGTGGCAGGGTGTGAATGTGTGTGTGTGTGTGGCAGGGTGTGAATGTGTGTGTGTGTGTGGCAGGGTGTGGATGTGAGTGAGTGTGTGTGTGGCAGGGTGTGAATGTGTGTGTGTGTGTGTGTGTCTCCTCGCAGTGGGACAGGGTTTGGATGTGTGTGAGTGTGTGTCTGTGTGTGTGTGTGTGTGTCTCCTGGCAGTGGGACAGGTGTGAGTGTGTGTGTGTGTGTGTGTTTCCTGGCAGTGGGACAGGTGTGAGTGTGTGTGTGTGTGTGTGTCTCCTGGCAGTGGGACAGGTGTGAGTGTGTGTGTGTGTGTGTGTCTCCTGGCAGTGGGACAGGTGTGAGTGTGTGTGTGTGTGTGTGTGTCTCCTGGCAGTGGGACAGGTGTGAGTGTGTGTGTGTGTGTGTGTCTCCTGGCAGTGGGACAGGTGTGAGTGTGTGTGTGTGTGTGTGTCTCCTGGCAGTGGGACAGGTGTGAGTGTGTGTGTGTGTGTGTGTGTGTTTCCTGGCAGTGGGACAGGTGTGTGTGTGTGTGTGTGTGTGTGTCTCCTGGCAGTGGGACAGGTGTGAGTGTGTGTGTGTGTGTTTCCTGGCAGTGGGACAGGTGTGAGTGTGTGTGTGTGTGTGTGTGTGTGTGTGTGTGTCTCCTGGCAGTGGGACAGGTGTGAGTGTGTGTGTGTGTGTGTGTCTCCTGGCAGTGGGACAGGTGTGCAGCTTCCTGGTGCGGCCGTCGGACAGCACACCGGGAGACTACTCGCTTTTTTTCCGCACCAGTGAAAACATCCAGCGCTTCAAAATCTGCCCCACACCAAACAACCAGTTTATGATGGGGGGGCGGTATTATAACAGGTAAACGCGCTCAGGTCAGACCAAAAAAACGACTCCCAAACTACACGCCACCGTGGTCCTCGGACGTCAGCTGATAAATCACTGAAGTTGTTAAACATCCTGTTTGTTGTCATTGGTAACTAAAGCCCAGACAGTGGCTCAGGTCCTGTCTCTCAGACTGGGCTGGTTCCACTGGACTCAGCCCACGCTGGGTTGCAGCAGTTCATGGTGTCGGTGTTTCTGTGTGTGATCTACAGCGTCGATGACATCATCGAGCACTATCGTAAAGAGCAGATTGTCGAGGGCTACAACCTGAGAGACGCTGTGTCAGTCCAGGTGAGTGTTGCTATGGAAACCCAGTCACCGCCTGTGGGCAGGGAGCAGAGAGTGATGACAGAGCTTTGCTGTGTTATGGTCTGGATTTGAATGTTAACGGTTATGATCCTGCGGGACTGATTTTCTCGTGCAGTACCAGAGTAAATATACACACACGACTCCGAAGAGCCAGAGAAATCTCACTGTTGCCTGTTCAGTTTCATACTTCTGTACCAAACAGAGAAAACATGTCCTCTGCTCCAGTGTGAGGGATGGCTAGTCTGTTCAGTAATGATTTTATCTTTTTTATCAGCATCAGGAACAGGTCCTGTCTGACACTGTGGACGGTAAAGAAATCTACAACACTATTCGCAGAAAGACGAAAGATGCATTCTACAAAAACATCGTGAAAAAGGGTTACCTCCTGTTCAGTAAAGGTAACGGTGTGATTTTCATCAAACTCAGTTACTGTAGGAAAAGCACTGTCTACGTCATGTCCCTGTCAAACTCCGCCCCCTGTTTTACAGGAAAAGGCAAGCGATGGAAGAGCCTGTATTTCATCCTGGAGGGAAACGACTCGCAGCTCATTTACTTTGAGAGCGAGAAAAGAGCCACAAAACCGAAGGGTCTGATCGACCTGAGCGTGTGCTCAGTCTACGGCGTTCACGACAGTCTGTTTGGCAGGTACAACACACACACACACACACTTACTCACACACACACACACACACACACACACACACTTACTCACACACACACACACACACACACACACACACACACACTTACTCACACACACACACACACACACGCACACGCACACACACACTTACTCACACACACGCACACGCGCACACACACACGCACACTTACTCACACACGCACACACACACACACACTTACTCACACACACACACACGCACACACACACACACACACACACACACACACTTAATCTCACACACACACACACACACTTAATCTCACACACACACACACACACACACACACACACACTTACTCACACACACACACACACACACTTACTCACACACACACACACACTTACTCACACACACACACACACACTTACTCACACACACACACACACACACACACACTTACTCACACACACACTTACTCACACACACACTTACTCACACACTTACTCACACACACTTACTCACACACACACACACACTTACTCACACACACGCACACACACACACTTACTCAGACACAAACACAAACACTCACCCTCTTTCTCTTTCTCCCTCTCTCTCTCTCACACACACACACACACTCACCCTCCGTCTCTCTCTCTCTCTCTCTCTCTCTCTCTTTCTTACACACACACACACGCACGTGCTCTGTGTCTCACACACACTCACTGTCACTCTCACACACACTTTCACACTTACTTACCGTCACATGCAGTAACTCACACGCAGTAACTCACACACAGTAACACACACACGCAGTAATGCACACGCAGTAACACACACGCAGTAACACACACGCAGGAACTCACACACAGTAACACACACAAAGTAACACACACACGCAGTAACTCACACGCAGTAACACACACCCGCAGTAACACACACCCGCAGTAACACACACACAGTAAGTCACACGCAGTAAAACACACACGCAGTAACACACACACAGTAACTCACATGCAGTAACTCACACGCAGTAACTCACACACAGTGACTCACACACAGTAACACACACACAGTAACTCACACGCAGTAACACACACGCAGTAACACACACACACGCAGTAACACACACACACGCAGTAACACACACACAGTAACACACACACAGTAACACACAGACACAGTAACACACAGAGAGTAACACACACACACACGCAGTAACTCACACGCAGTAACTCACACGCAGTGACTCACACACACGCAGTAACACACACACGCAGTAACACACACACGCAGTAACACACACACAGTAACACACAGACAGTAACACACACACACACGCAGTAACTCACAGACGCAGTAACACACACTGACAGTAACACACACACAGACGCAGTAACACACACTGACAGTAACACACGCTGACAGTAACACACGCTGACAGTAACACACACTGACAGTAACTCACAGACAGTAACTCACAGACAGACAGTAACTCACAGACATTTACTCAGATTCTCCCCTCGATCGGTCACGCTCGCCCTTCTCTCTGCCCACAGGCCAAACTGTTTCCAGATCGTTGTTCAGCACTTTAGTGAAGAGCAGTGCATCTTCTACTTTGCAGGGGAGACCCCTGAACAAGCCCAGGTGTGTTTTATTCTAACCCCTGAACAAGCCCAGGTGTGTTTTATTCTAACCCCTGAACAAGCCCAGGTGTGTTTTATTCTAACCCCTGAACAAGCCCAGGTGTGTTTTATTCTAACCCCTGAACAAGCCCAGGTGTGTTTTATTCTATCCCCTGAACAAGCCCAGATGTGTTTTATTCTAACCCCTGAACAAGCCCAGGTGTGTTTTATTCTAACCCCTGAACAAGCCCAGGTGTGTTTTATTCTAACCCCTGAACAAGCCCAGGTGTGTTTTATTCTAACCCCTGAACAAGCCCAGGTGTGTTTTATTCTAACCCCTGAACAAGCCCAGGTGTGTTTTATTCTAACCCTGAACAAGCCCAGGTGTGTTTTATTCTAACCCCTGAACAAGCCCAGGTGTGTTTTATTCTAACCCCTGAACAAGCCCAGGTGTGTTTTATTCTATCCCCTGAACAAGCCCAGATGTGTTTTATTCTAACCCCTGAACAAGCCCAGGTGTGTTTTATTCTAACCCCTGAACAAGCCCAGGTGTGTTTTATTCTAACCCCTGAACAAGCCCAGGTGTGTTTTATTCTAACCCCTGAACAAGCCCAGGTGTGTTTTATTCTAACCCCTGAACAAGCCCAGGTGTGTTTTATTCTAACCCCTGAACAAGCCCAGGTGTGTTTTATTCTAACCCCTGAACAAGCCCAGGTGTGTTTTATTCTAACCCCTGAACAAGCCCAGGTGTGTTTTATTCTAACCCCTGAACAAGCCCAGGTGTGTTTTATTCTAACCCCTGAACAAGCCCAGGTGTGTTTTATTCTAACCCCTGAACAAGCCCAGGTGTGTTTTATTCTAACCCCTGAACAAGCCCAGGTGTGTTGTAATGTCAGCAGTGCTGTAGTTTCCTGGCATCGTGAACACACTGTGATTCTTCCTGTCATCCCTGCGTGACGTGGGTTTTGCTTTCTCGTGGTAGGACTGGATGAAGTGTGTCCAGAGCTTCTGCAGTAACCTGCGCAAGTCCACACAGCCTTCATCCAACAAGCGTCTGCGCCAGGTGTGTGTGTGTCTGTGTGTGTCTGTGTGTCTGTGTGTGTCTGTGTGTATGTGTGTGTCTGTGTGTGTCTGTGTGTGTATGTGTGTGTCTGTGTGTATGTGTGTGTATGTGTGGTGTGTGTTTGTGTGTGTCTGTGTGTGTGTCTGTGTGTCTGTGTGTCTGTGTGTGTGTCTGTGTGTGTGTGCGTGTGTGTGTGTGTGTGTGTGCGTGCGTGCCTTTGTGTAGGTGACTGTCACCCTGCTGCTGTCTGTGAGTGAGAGCCAACAGCTGTGTCTGATGCTGTGCAGGTCAGCAGTTTACTGCTCAACGTGGAGGAGGCTCATAATCTGCCCAGCAAGCATTTCACCAACGCCTACTGCAACATCTACCTGAACAGTGTGCAGGTGGCCCGGACCCACCCCAGGGAGGGCCAGAACCCTGTGTGGGCCGAGGAGTTCATCTTTGAGTGCGTCCCTTCCTCTGCTCCGTGTCATACCAGCTCAGACAAGTCACTGTGAACTGTAGCCATTCTGTTTCACACACACATACACACACACACACACATGTGTGAAATGTTGTGTTTTCCTATGTCTCTGCAGTGACCTGTCAAGCGAGATCAATCGATTTGAGATCAGTTTGAGCAACAAGACGAAAAAGAGCAAAGAGAATGACATCTGTGAGTCTTCCCTTAACATGTTCTCTCCTCGATTTAATAAAGCGCGTGTGTGTGTGTGTGTGTGTGTGTGTGTGTGTGTGTGCGCGTCTGTGTGTGTGTGTCTGTGTGTCCGTGTGTGTCTGTGTTAGGGGTGGGAATCACAGAGTAAATCACAATATGATACTATCATGATCCGTTGCCCAGGATAACGATGATAACTAGATTCTGCAATTCTGCGATACATCACGGTATCTGCGATACTCGATGCATTGCAAGACAGTCATGTGTGATACATCACGGTATCTGTGTAACCGAAGAAGAAAAAAATGCCCCTAAAAAGGCAGAAGGCAGGAGTTCTGTATTTATTCACTGCACTGTGGGCTCAGTTTCACAGAATTTCAACAAGGTGCACAGAATCTTAGCTTAATACCTCTTTAACACACACACACACACTCTGACTGCAACTTGTCCATGTCCACGTGTGAAAATTTATACGTGTGTGCGTGCGTGCATATAATTGCGTGTTGTTGTTGTTGAACAGTGTTTATGTGTGTGTGTGTACGTGTATGTGTGTAATTGTGTACTGTTGTTGTTGTTGTTGTTGTTGTTGGACAGTGTTTATGCGATGTCAGGTGTGTGTATGTGTGTGTATGTGTGTGTGTGTGTGTGTGTGTGTGTATAATTGTGTGTTGTTGTTGTTGTTGTTGTTGGACAGTGTTTATGCGATGTCAGCTGTGTGTATGTGTGTGTGTGTGTGTGTGTGTGTGTGTGTATAATTGTGTGTTGTTGTTGTTGTTGTTGGACAGTGTTTATGCGGTGTCAGCTGTGTGTATGTGTGTGTGTATGTGTGTGTGTGTGTATGTGTGTGTGTTGTTGTTGGACAGTGTTTATGCGGTGTCAGCTGTGTGTGTGTGTGTGTGTATGTGTATGTGTGTGTGTATAATTGTGTGTTGTTGTTGTTGTTGTTGGACAGTGTTTATGCGGTGTCAGCTGTGTCGACTCCAGAGGGGCCAGATGATTGATGAATGGTTTACTCTGAGTCCTCATGTTCATCTGAAGGGCACGGAGGCCGGCTCCCTGCGAGTGAGAGCACGGTACTCCATGGAGAAGATCATGCCTGAGGAGGTGTACAGTGAGTTCAAAGAGGTAAGACCGTGTAGAACTGCAGAATAACCTCCTCTCTTCTCATTAGGGCCGTGTGCCAAGGTTCAGTCTGAAACCAACTTTACGCTCAATTGGAAACATTTGCTTTTGTAAGGTTCGTACTAAACCCACTGTTACATACAGTCAAAACTATGGTAACGCCCAGTCTTGATTAAACCCAAGCTTTTGTGCGCTTAAACCTGGAGACTTCTACAGTACCTGTTATACCAAAACTCACAGGATTATTGTGTTTTTATCTGTTTTTCATATATGTGAACAGTCGACCCACTCTGTTTCTGTCACTGTAATAATTCTTTGTGTGTGTGTGTGTGTCTTTGTCTGTGTGTGTGTGTCTGTATGTATGCATGTCTGCCTGCGTGTGTGTGTGCGTGCGCGTGCACGTGCACTGTCTGTGTGTGTGTATGTGTGTGTGCGTGCCTGTGTGTGTGTGTGTGTGTGTGTGTGTGTGTGCGTGCCTGTGTGTGTGTGTGTGTGTGTGTGTATGTATGCATGCATGCATGTCTGTCGGCGTGCGTGCGTGTGTGCGTGCGTGCGTGTGTGTGTGTGTATGTATCTATGGTTGTCTGTGTGTGTGTGTATGTGTGCGTGCGTGGCTGTGTGTGTGTGTGCCTGTGTGTGTGCGTGTGTGTGCCTCTGTGTGTGCGTGCGTGCCTGTGTGTGTGTGTCTGTGTGTGTGTCTGTGTGTGTGTATGTGTGCGTGCGTGGCTGTGTGTGTGTGTGTGCGTGTGTGTGCGTGTGTGTGCCTGTGTGTGTGCCTGTGTGTGTATGTGTCTGTGTGAGTGTGTGTCTGTGTGTGTGTGTGTGTGTGTGAGTGTGTGTCTGTGTGTGTGTGTGTGTGTGTGCGTGCGTGCCTGTGTGTGTCTGTGTGTGTGTGTGTCTGTGTGTGTGTGTGTGTGTGTAGCTGATCCTGCTGAAGGAGTTCCATGTGATCAGCGCGTTGGCAAACGTGTGTGGACAGGACCGCTCTCTCTTGGCCGGTATCCTGCTCCGCATCTTCAGACACGAGAGGCAGGAGGCCCAGCTCCTCCGGGCACTGAATGACAGGGAGATCAGCGTGGAGGGTATGTCTGCGTACCCTGTTCAGCTGCCCAGCAGACCAGCAGTGTGTGTGTGTGTGAAAGAGCTGGCTGCCCAGCAGACCAGCAGTGTGTGTGTGTGAGAGAGCTGGCTGCCCATCAGACCAGTAGTGTGTGTGTGAGAGAGAGCTGGCTGCCCATCAGACCAGTAGTGTGTGTGTGAGAGAGAGCTGGCTGCCCATCAGACCAGTAGTGTGTGTGTGAGAGAGAGCTGGCTGCCCAGCAGACCAGCAGTGTGTGTGTGAGAGAGAGATGCGCAGTTTGACGTGTGTTTTTGCGTGCAGACGAGGCGACGACTCTGTTCCGAGCGACGACGCTGGCGAGCACTCTGATGGAACAGTACATGAAGGCCACGGCCACGCCCTTCGTTCATCACGCCCTCAAAGACACCATCCTAAAGATCATGGACTGCAAACAGTCCTGTGAGGTCAGCACTTTTCTTTCTCTCGCAGACACGGGCGCTCAGCCTGCCGCCGTCTGAGCGCGCTCACTGACCGCTGCTCTCACCCCCGGCCGCTGACTGTCGTGAGTCCCTGGGTCGGAGGTCACGCTGCCCAGGGGTTAAAGGTCTTGTTCTTTGGGCAGCGAGATTAGAAGTCACAGCTGTCTGGTCACTCGTGGTCAAATCTCATAGCTCTGTGTTGTTCTGTCTTGTTCTGTGTTGTGCATTGCAGCTGAACCCCTCCAAACTGGAGAAGAATGAAGATGTGAATGTGAACCTGGCTCATCTGCTGAGCATCGTGTCTGAGCTGGTGGAGAGAATCTTCATGGCTGCTGAGATCCTGCCTCCGTGAGCTTGAGCTGCGTCATCACCAGTGCATGTGAAGGAATCTCCTAACATCCAGTTCTCTGACCCTTCTCTCTCTCTCTCTCTCTCTCTCTCTCTCTCTCTCTCTCTCTCTCTCTCTCTCTCTCTCTCCACAGGACACTGAGGTTCATCTATGGATGTTTACAGAAATCTGTGCAACAGAAATGGCCCCAAAACAGCACCATGAGAACCCGCGTGGTCAGGTATGGACCTCCACAGCCTGTACTCACATCTGTCAGCAACTGGTATGCTTAACTGAAACCAGTGTGCTTAACTGAAACCAGTGTGCTTAACTGAAACCAGTGTGCCTAACTGAAACCAGTATTCTTAACTGAAACCAGTATGCTTAACTGAAACCAGTGTGCTTAACTGAAACCAGTGTGCTGAACTGAAACCAGTATGCTTAACTGAAACCAGTGTGCTTAACTGAAACCAGTATGCTTAACTGAAACCAGTATGCTTAACTGAAACCAGTGTGCTGAACTGAAACCAGTATGCTTAACTGAAACCAGTGTGCTGAACTGAAACCAGTATGCTTAACTGAAACCAGTATGCTGAACTTAAACCAGTAGCAGATCGCTGTCTCTAGTGAAATCTCTGCGAGGCAGTTTCCTCTGTAGTACAGGGGTGGGGCTGAGATGGGCGGGGCTCTGTAGTACAGGGGCGGGGCCCAGATGGGTGGGGCTCTGTGGTGCAGGGGCAGGGCTGAGATGGGCGGGGCTCTGTGGTGCAGGAGTGGGGCTGAGATGGGCGGGGCTCTGTGGTGCAGGGGTGGGGCTGAGATGGGCGGGGCTCTGTGGTGCAGGGGTGGGGCTGAGATGGGCGGGACTCTGTGGTGCAGGGGTGGGACTGAGATGGGCGGGGCTCTGTGGTGCAGGGGTGGGGCTGAGATGGGCGGGTTCTCTGGACTGGTTAGAGGTCATTTGTCTCATTCAGGGTTATGTGAATATGTTTTTCAGTGGCTTTGTCTTCCTGAGACTCATCTGTCCCGCTATTGTCAACCCACGAATGTTTAACATCATTGCTGGTAAGTCCATGAAGTCCTCAGAGTTTTCTGGAAATGCAGTTTCACTACTGGTGATGAACACTGTGATTGAGTGTCTTTTTTTGTCACATCTGACACTGTGATCAGGCTTGTCAGACTCTGTGATCAGGCTTGTCAGACTCTGTGATCAGGCTTGTCGGACTCTGTGATCAGGCTTGTCAGACTCTGTGATCAGGCTTGTCAGACTCTGTTATCAGGCTTGTCTGTATGAGATTATTAATTTACTTGTTCACTGGCCACTTAGGCTCAACTGTTTGTTTGGGTTTTTTTGGTGTGTTTAAGGTGAGGGTTAAGGGTCATGTCTTTAAGGTGAGGGTACAGGGTCATGTCTTTAAGGTGAGGGTACAGGGTCATGTCTTTAAGGTAGGGGTTAAGGGTCATGTCTTTAAGGTCAGGGTTAAGGGTCATGTCTTTAAGGTGAGGGTACAGGGTCCTGTCTTTAAGGTAGGGGTTAAGGGTCATGTCTTTAAGGTAAGGGTACAGGGTCATGTCTTTAAGGTGAGGGTACAGGGTCATGTCTTTAAGGTAGGGGTTAAGGGTCATGTCTTTAAGGTAAGGGTACAGGGTCATGTCTTTAAGGTGAGGGTACAGGGTCATGTCTTTAAGGTCAGGGTACAGGGTCATGTCTTTAAGGTCAGGGTTAAGGGTGAGGGTTAAGGGTCATATCTTTAAGGTGAGGGTACAGGGTCATGTCTTTAAGGTCAGGGTTAAGGGTCATGTCTGGGGTAGTGTTTTGTGTTGTAGCAGACACAGTTAGCAGGTTTGAGCATCATTAGACACGCCACCCAGTGAGTCAGTGCAGTTCTTTGCCGTGTCATGACCGTGTGCGGATTAAAAACGAGCCAATCCCGTTTCCAGATCCACCATCTCCCACAGCATCCCGCACCCTCACGCTGGTGGCCAAGGCAGTCCAGAACCTGGCCAACCTGGTGGAGTTTGGTGCCAAGGTAAAACTCATCATTTCTCTGGAACTAAATCTATTACTGAAGCATTTGTTTAATTCCTGGTGTATTCATTCATTCATTTGTTTATTGCATGACTGATTAACAGAGTCATCAAACATTAGTCAACATTTCTGTTTGTCAGACATTTTGCCTGTGCTGTCAGTTCCTGAACACATAGAAAACTTTCAGCTCTCACTGTCTCACAGGCACACAAAGCAGACTCCACCTTGTTACAGACCTCCACCTTGTTACAGACTCCACCTTGTTACAGACTGCACCTTGTTACAGACTCCACCTTGTTACAGACTGCACCTTGTTACAGACTGCACCTTGTTACAGACTCCACCTTGTTACAGACTGCACCTTGTTACAGACCTCCACCTTGTTACAGACTGCACCTTGTTACAGACTGCACCTTGTTACAGACTCCACCTTGTTACAGACCTCCACCTTGTTACAGACTCCACCTTGTTACAGACCTCCACCTTGTTACAGACTCCACCTTGTTACAGACCTCCACCTTGTTACAGACTGCACCTTGTTACAGACCTCCACCTTGTTACAGACTCCACCTTGTTACAGACTGCACCTTGTTACAGACCTCCACCTTGTTACAGACTGCACCTTGTTACAGACCTCCACCTTGTTACAGACTCCACCTTGTTACAGACCTCCACCTTGTTACAGACTCCACCTTGTTACAGACTGCACCTTATTACAGACCTCCACCTTGTTACAGATTCCACCTTGTTACAGACTGCACCTTGTTACAGACCTCCACCTTGTTACAGACCTCCACCTTGTTACAGACTCCACCTTGTTACAGACTCCACCTTGTTACAGACTGCACCTTGTTAAACACCTCTCACACCAGCCAGATTAATTTGCCTCTGATTACGCTTCATTCTGTGTGTGACTTTTTTTGTTGCAGGAGCCGTATATGGAGGGAGTGAACCCATTCATTAAGAGTAACAAAGACAGAATGATCATGTTCCTAGATGAACTGGGGGTATGTCACCAACCAAAAGACCTCATATTACAGCAGTGACGTCCATAAGAATGTCCGACGGATTCTCACTGGCCGCTGGGCTCTTTTCCCTCAGAATGTTCCAGAACTTCCCGACACTACGGAGCACTTTAGGACTGACCTGGCGCGCGACCTGGCAGCGCTGCATGAGCTGTGTGTCAGTCACTCCGATGACCTCCGCATGCAGAGCAACGAGAGGGGCCCACAGCAGGTCAGCCATGTTAAAGCCACACACACACACACTCTCTCTCTCTCTCCCCTGTCACATCGTCAGGTAATACACACACACGTCACATCGTCAGGTAATACACACACACACACACACACTCTCACACTCTCTCTCTCTCTCTCTCTCTCCCCTGTCACATCATCAGGTAATACACACACACACACGTCACATCATCAGGTAATACACACACACACACACGTCACATCATCAGGTAATACACACACACACACACGTCACATCATCAGGTAATACACACACACACACACACTCTCACACTCTCTCTCTCTCTCTCTCTCTCCCCTGTCACATCATCAGGTAATACACACACACGTCACATCATCAGGTAATACACACACACACACGTCACATCATCAGGTAATACACACACACACACTCTCACACTCTCTCTCTCTCTCTCTCTCTCCCCTGTCACATCATCAGGTAATACACACACACACACGTCACATCATCAGGTAATACACACACACACACACACGTCACATCATCAGGTAATACACACACACACACACACTCTCTCTCTCTCTCTCTCTCTCCCCTGTCACATCATCAGGTAATACACACACACGTCACATCATCAGGTAATACACACACACACACGTCACATCATCAGGTAATACACACACACACACACACATCACATCGTCAGGTAATACACACACACACACATCACATCGTCAGGTAATACACACACACACACGTCACATCGTCAGGTAATACACACACACACACGTCACATCGTCAGGTAATACACACACACACATGTCACATCGTCAGGTAATACACACACACACACACATGTCACATCGTCAGGTAATACACACACACACACACACACACACACACGCGTCACTTCGTCAGGTAATACACACACTGTCCCCTGTCACATCGTCAGGTAATACACACACACACGTCACATCGTCAGGTAATACACACACACGTCACATCATCAGGTAATACACACACACACACACACGTCACATCATCAGGTAATACACACACACACACACACGTCACATCATCAGGTAATACACACACACACACACACTCTCTCTCTCTCTCTCTCTCCCCTGTCACATCATCAGGTAATACACACACACACACGTCACATCATCAGGTAATACACACACACACACACACGTCACATCATCAGGTAATACACACACACACACACACTCTCTCACACTCTCTCTCTCTCTCTCTCTCCCCTGTCACATCATCAGGTAATACACACACACACACGTCACATCATCAGGTAATACACACACACACACACACGTCACATCATCAGGTAATACACACACACACACACACTCTCTCTCTCTCTCTCTCTCTCCCCTGTCACATCATCAGGTAATACACACACACGTCACATCATCAGGTAATACACACACACACACGTCACATCATCAGGTAATACACACACACACACACACACACACACATCACATCGTCAGGTAATACACACACACACACATCACATCGTCAGGTAATACACACACACACACGTCACATCGTCAGGTAATACACACACACACATGTCACATCGTCAGGTAATACACACACACACACACACACACGCGTCACTTCGTCAGGTAATACACACACTGTCCCCTGTCACATCGTCAGGTAATACACACACACACACACGTCACATCGTCAGGTAATACACACACACGTCACATCATCAGGTAATACACACACACACACACACGTCACATCATCAGGTAATACACACACACACACACACACTCTCTCTCTCTCTCTCTCTCTCTCTCTCTCTCTCTCTCTCTCCCCTGTCACATCATCAGGTAATACACACACGTCACATCATCAGGTAATACACACACACACACGTCACATCATCAGGTAATACACACACACACACACACGTCACATCGTCAGGTAATACACACACACACACATCACATCGTCAGGTAATACACACACACACACGTCACATCGTCAGGTAATACACACACACACATGTCACATCGTCAGGTAATACACACACACACACACATGTCACATCGTCAGGTAATACACACACACACACACACACACGCGTCACTTCGTCAGGTAATACACACACTGTCCCCTGTCACATCGTCAGGTAATACACACACACACACATGTCACATCGTCAGGTAATACACACACACGTCACATCATCAGGTAATACACACACACACTCTCACACTCTCTCTCTTTCTCTCTCTCTCTCTCCCCTGTCACATCATCAGGTAATACACACACACACACACACGTCACATCATCAGGTAATACACACACACACACACACGTCACATCATCAGGTAATACACACACACACACACACTCTCTCTCTCTCCCCTGTCACATCATCAGGTAATACACACACGTCACATCATCAGGTAATACACACACACACACGTCACATCATCAGGTAATACACACACACACACATCACATCGTCAGGTAATACACACACACACACGTCACATCGTCAGGTAATACACACACACACATGTCACATCGTCAGGTAATACACACACACACACACATGTCACATCGTCAGGTAATACACACACACACGCGTCACTTCGTCAGGTAATACACACACTGTCCCCTGTCACATCGTCAGGTAATACACACACACACACATGTCACATCGTCAGGTAATACACACACACGTCACATCATCAGGTAATACACACACACACTCTCACACTCTCTCTCTTTCTCTCTCTCTCTCTCCCCTGTCACATCATCAGGTAATACACACACACACACACACGTCACATCATCAGGTAATACACACACACACACACACGTCACATCATCAGGTAATACACACACACACACACACTCTCTCTCTCTCCCCTGTCACATCATCAGGTAATACACACACGTCACATCATCAGGTAATACACACACACACACGTCACATCATCAGGTAATACACACACACACACATCACATCGTCAGGTAATACACACACACACACGTCACATCGTCAGGTAATACACACACACACATGTCACATCGTCAGGTAATACACACACACACACACATGTCACATCGTCAGGTAATACACACACACACGCGTCACTTCGTCAGGTAATACACACACTGTCCCCTGTCACATCGTCAGGTAATACACACACACACACATGTCACATCGTCAGGTAATACACACACACGTCACATCATCAGGTAATACACACACACACTCTCTCTCTTTCTCTCTCTCTCTCTCCCCTGTCACATCGTCAGGTAATACACACACACACACATGTCACATCGTCAGGTAATACACACACACACACACACACGTCGCATCGTCAGGTAATACACACACACACGTCACATCATCAGGTAATACACACACACACACACACACACGTCACTTCGTCAGGTAATACACACACTGTCCCCTGTCACTTCGTCAGGTAATACACACACACACGTCACTTCGTCAGGTAATACACACACTGTCCCCTGTCACTTCGTCAGGTAATACACACACACACACACGTCACATCGTCAGGTAATACACACACACACACACACACACACACACAGTGTTGGGATGATAGTGGTGGAGTGGGGAGAGGCAGTGACATACGGCCTGCCTGAGCTTTGTGTGTGTGTAAGAAGGGATTTGGCCTGAGGGAGTGAGCTCCAGAACTCTTTAAAGAGTTTCCCACGAACTTACGGGGCACCGTAGTGGTTAACATCGGTTTTCAGTATCATCTCCCAGTTCCTCAGCGTTTATTTTCCCACTGGGCAGTATTGGGAATCTTTTGCCTGTGGGATTGTCGTCACCATAACTGAACTGGAAAGAAGCAGTTTTGTGCTGGCCGAGCGTGACACACGGACATCACGGTCCCTCTGGAGACGCCGTGTGCATTTGCCCCAGGGTTTGGCTGTACGACACACAGGGCGGCGTTAGGTTAGTGGACCAGGCTTAACTGGACCGGGGAGGTCATTTCCCTCGACTGCCAGTGTTGGTTCAGTTGAGTGACTGTGAGTTAATTGTCTGGCATTCCTTCTCCTAACAACACACGCGTCACGTCGACAGGTAACACACACACACACTCACACACACACGCACACACTCCCCTGTCACATCATCAAGGAAACCACAAACTCGCACACACACATGCACAAATGCACACACACAGCCCTCATGTTTTCAGCTCTGATGTGGCTGTGGGCTGATTTTGATGGTCCTTCTGTTTTGCAGCACATCCTGAAAAAGCTCCTGGCAATCACAGAGCTCCTCCAGCAGACGCAGATGCAGTTCACAGTGCCCAACAGCAACAGATAGACACTTCAATGCCCAACCCAAACACAGAGTGTTTTCACTTCTCAACTAACAGATAAAGTTTTCACTGATTGTGAAAATTCAGCCAGGACAACTCAGACCTGCCAAAAACTGCTGTCTCTCGGAACCAGTGGTGGATGTTGTGTGTAACCACGGCAACACTGCATTAAAGCCATAAGAGGGGTCATTATTCAGTTTATGATTGTTTTGATTGTTCTGGAAACAGAATTCTTAATTTGCCAAAGTGTATCCTGTTTGTGTGATTGGTCATTTGAAATGTGGGCGGGGTCTAGAGGGCAGTGAGTATCTTCCCCTCTGACGTGTCCGTGGACATAGGGCTGTCAGTACTGTTTTTGACTGATCTTTCTCTCACTATAACAGTATACAAACACCCAAGTGCTCAAACCAAGATTGGCCATTAACTGTGTGTTGTTTTATATTGCTGTCTTATATAGGAAAGTTGTATCTCACAGAAGACGATATTTTTTATCAAAACAATTCTCTTGCTGGAATCATGAGTTTAAAGAAAATGCAACCCTGATGAATTGTGAGATGTTTTGTTTATGATCTTCCTTTTCGACTGTCGTACCTGACAATATGCAGAAACACAGATGCAGCGTTTTAAATGGAGATTATTTTATCAGGAATGTATGCACTCATTAAACTTTTTTGTAAAATATTTTGATCTTTTTTTTCTAATATATACACAAATAAATCAGAGAGTGCAAGCGCCTTGTTGTGGTAATATTTTATGTGTTTGTTTATTTTTGTTTTATTTCCATGTTAAAGTGTTGTCAGTGTCATTGGATTGCATGGCTATGCATACATTTCTTAAACGTGTAAAACTTTGAGTGGTTTGGTAGGTCTGAACAGTGTCGATATCTCTGAACAGGATCTTATTGTTAACGGTTAAACAGTTGTTTAGTGTATGAGGTCAAGCCAGCTCGTTACCACGCGCTCCGTCTGCGCGCTGTACGTGTCGCGTGCTGACTCAGACAAGGACCGAGCGGCGGTTCAAAGGATGGGGTCAGTAATCTGGACTTCGCTGAGGCTGGCGTTGGGCTGTACAGGCAGCAGCGAATTGGTTTCGGTGGAGTACGCCCTTTATCGCCTGCAGCTCAGCTTGCCGCAGCATTCGGTGAAATCTTTGTGGCAGAAAAAAAGTCAGCTTTGGTTTTTTGGAGCAATCATTGTTCGCGTGACTCTGGCTGCGGGCAGTCTGTGTATGAGACCTCGGGGCGATTGCGCTGAAATCACAACGATCCACGTTATAGCAGAAACCCAGAGAGTCGCATGACTGCGGCGGGTCTCTCGTCCGTGCGTTCTCGCACCGTAGTGGTGTTAAGCGTGCAGCCCGAGGGCCAAAAACAGCAGATCGATATTAAAATAAAACCCGCTTTGTAGAAAATCATCTCCAACGATGAGCAACGAAATAGTAAATGAATGGGTGGGTTGCATTGCTTTACGAAGTCCTGCGTATTTACACGCCGTATTATGTTACTTTACTGTTGTCCGTATGTTATCTGCACCAGCTGTCACTGTGATACCGTAAATTCTCAAATTGTGGCCGGGGCCTTTATTTACCTCAACTGAAGAAAGAACTAGGCCTTTATTTGAGACAGGCTATTACTAGAGACAGGCGTTACTATGATCTGCAACATCATTACGCAAACTAAACAGCGCAGATTGTTTTAAGTGAAAGCTACAACGTGAGAATGTTTAAT
This sequence comes from Chanos chanos, assembly GCF_902362185.1. Lineage (NCBI taxonomy): Eukaryota > Metazoa > Chordata > Actinopteri > Gonorynchiformes > Chanidae > Chanos > Chanos chanos. The sequence continues at coordinate 57,990,538 of NC_044497.1, forward strand.
CAAGCTGATGTAATATACATATCTATACCTTGTGTCAGCTTGTGTGCAATGAACAAAGTTTAGCACACGGACCGAACAAAAGCAGATGTTTCACGAGCATTCACACTACAGAATTTTCGCAGGTCATTTTAATGTACCAATATTACCTGTATTTGGAGAAAGAACGAAGAGCACAGTTATCGACAGGCTAAAACCATCTGTGGATATAGCAAATGATGCAATAGTTTGCAAAGAACAGTAATTCTATCACAAAATGAAACTGTAATTATTTACATCGATTAGTGTTGATTACTCTGTTAATTGTTTGTTTTATTGTTAACCAAGGAGGGTAAATGGGAACAGGCTGAAATAATGACAGATTTAAAGGTAAAATCTGTTCCTCTGTTTCCAGCTCACCGGCCGACATGTCCCTACTCTACCTACACCATCTAAAATCAGACATTTTTTCCCTTCTGTGACTTTTTCCAAGTACCGTTAAGATGTGCTGCTATATGAAATAACTCATAGAAATAATGAAATAACACATAGGAAATAGGAAGGAGAGACCTTTGGCAATGATGTCTCTGAATACTAACGGGCCATTAACACACACAGTCTTACAGCGACCACAATCCATGTGAGTTGGAACACTGTCGGTATGGCATTTCTGTGAAAAAGTGAAACTAATAGCAATGGAGCGTTGAGCATAACTGCCGTATGTTGTACTGACGTAAATGATGCTGTGGAAATATGATGAATTTACCACCTGAACCTTTCCATTTATTTTTTACCCGGCCTGTATTTAGAACTGGCCTGTATTTGCCCAAACAGGCGGCTTTTATTTGCGAATTTACAGAATGTTCATTGAGAAGGCTATCCGGCACGGCGCTATTTCATATGATTTCACTGAAAGTCGTTGATGTTGCATCTTAATGTTGTGTAGATCCTGTTTGCCCTGAAGGCGTGCGGAGCTTCAATGCGCTGTGACTAAATTTGAGGCGTTTATTTGACTTCTCTTTGCATTTATTTTTCAAGCCCCTAACCCTAACCCTAACCCCCCCCATCCCCCCCCCCCCCCCCCAAACATTTCTACATTAACCTAAATTTTCAGGTCCTGTTTTTATATTTAGCGGTGTTCAAAACCATCTGTTCAAAGTAAATGACACCATTGACAGACGGCATCAAACTGAACCGCAGAGTTTCATATTAGTAAACTATTTAATTTTACCGTTTCGAGACACTAGAGGGAGCTGAAGATCGCATAACCGAAACCAGCGCTGACAGGTCCTTGAAAAATTCTCAGAAAGGCTCCTGTTTCTTTGACTGAATTGCTTCAGACCAATTAATTCTGCGCTGATAATATTCCTTATATGTGACATCTCTTTAAATATGAGAGTAGTTCTTTATTTTGAGACGATTTGCAGGCCTAAGGTACCAAGAAACTCTGGGCAAAATAAAGAGTTAAATTCCGGGGCTAACACAGCTTTCGTAGTCTCGTAAGTTTTCATGCTCATGGTTTTTCACAGCGGAATACATGGCAGTACCTAATGTATAAAATACGTTAAAAAAAATTTAAAAAGATAAAAATAAATACGCTCCCTTAAAAAAAATCTACATTAGATCATTTACATTTTTCGCGATGTTGTTCAAAATGACAATGAGTTGGGACGCTCAACGAAATCTTTATTATTTTTATGATATTTTAATATTATTTATTTGAATTAATAAGATTTTAATATTTTACATATAAACAATTGTTGAATATGCCGTTATAATGAGTTTTTGCCAGCTGTAGAAACCTCGCATTTGTGAACTGCTGTACCTTTTCATCTTTTCATTCAGATGTCGGGTTTGCAGTGTCGCCTATGTGGGCACAAAAATGTAAAATCAGAAGCATAATAAAATTTTGTCTTTAAGAAGTGTTGTGGGGTTTTGATAGGTGGTTTTCCGTTAATGTAAAAGAAATCGTACAGTCCTAATGCAGTGGCTGCATTTGCCCAAGTCGGACGCAGCTGTCGGCTGAGGACCCGCACGTTGTCTATGTCACGCCAGTATTTGGCTGGATTTTGTTAGCAAATTGTGGATTTGAAGCTCAGGGGAAATTCCCAGGTGGATATCTTACAGTAGCACACGTTTCAAGCGTTTGTTTGTTTCGATTTATAAACAGACTGGGGCTCATCTCGTGGGTGAGAACGGCCATTATCGAGTCCTTTGATGTTTAGCAAATCTAGCCAACAAAGTCTGAAGGGTTTCCACACTGACAGCGCGAGCTTCATAAGATGACGTGAAATGTAACTGTCAGTCAGAGCTGCAACATGAACTGGTCCTGGGCTTGCAAAGGCTACCTCAGCCAGTACCAACTGATAATAACCAAATACCTCATATTTCACAAAGTCTGAATCACATTTATGGATATGTCACGCCTCCGTTTTCAAGTACGGGAGATATCAACACACACACACGCACGCACACACACACACACACACACACACACACACACACACACATTTATAAAAAGTATTTCGGGGCGCGACAGATGGTTATACGTGTTATTTGAATAATTTGTTTGTGAAGAACAGGGGGCACCGCGCTGGATATCAGTTGGGAATTATTTGCCCCTGATTAATTTGCCATTTATTTTAAAATATTTTCGCACGTATTTTGCGTTGCTGTCCACTTATTAAATAAGACAATTCAATATATTACCTATGTCTGACGCTTCATTCTCCATCTGGCCAGTAGATGGCAGCATACAATTTACGTTAGTAAAGGAAAATTCGGTGGCGATTAGTGTGTTAGAAGTTTATAAGGTGTTAACAGCGGTTCAATTGCCTCACCGTGCACAGCATAACTAAACCATTTTGGATATTTCTAAATATAATAACCTGCAAAAATATAGGGGAGCACAGAAATTATGAAAAAGCTTCGCGTAAACGAAGTGCTCTGAT
>NC_044497.1:58000964-58075964 GCF_902362185.1 Chanos chanos
TCCGCCCATTCCTCACACAACAGGCGACCCAGCTCCTGGTCCAAGCGCTTGTCATCTCCCGCCTGGACTACTGCAACGTCCTACTAGCTGGCTTACCGACCTGCGCCATCAGGCCGCTCCAGCTCATGCAGAACGCCGCTGCACGCCTGGTCTTCAACCTCCCTAAGCACTCTCATGTCACTCCACTGCTTACTGCGCTCCACTGGCTTCCGGTAGCTGCCCGCATCCAATTCAAGACACTAGTACTGGCCTACCAGGCAACAAGAGGCTCCGCCCCATCATACCTTCAGTCCCTAATAACTCCGTATACCACTACTAGAACCCTCCGCTCTACGACCTCTGGTCAGATGACGGTCCCCTCACTTCGGGAACCTGGCAGCCGCTCTCCGCCATTGCCCCTCTGTGGTGGAACGACCTCCCTCATACAGTTAGGACTGTGGAATCCCTCACCATCTTCCACAAGAAACTGAAAACCCACCTCTTCAGAACCCACCTATCCCCCTAAGCCTAACCCCCCTTCCTTAAAAAAAACAAAAAACAAACCTTGTCTTGTATCTATGTTTGTCTAAGAATTCCAGGGCGCAATACGAAAGAGTAAATTGACGCTCAGTCTTTTTAGCGATGTATGCTTATGAGGTATTAGGAATTCGACTGATGCACTGATTGTAAGTCGCTTTGGCTAAAAGCATCTGCTAAATGCTAAATTGTAATTGTAATTGTAAATTGTACTTAAGGACCAGATGATGTGCAGATGTATGGTAATGTGTGGTAATGTATGGTGATGTGTGGTGTTGAGTGGTGATGTGTGGTTGTTGTATGGTGATGTGTGGTGTTGAGTGGTGATGTGTGGTTGTTGTGTGGTGATGTGTGGTGTTGAGTGGTGATGTGTGGTGTTGAGTGGTGATGTGTGGTGTTGAGTGGTGATGTGTGGTTGTTGTGTGGTGATGTGTGGTTGTCTGCCATGTGGGTTCAAAGTGCCTCAGAGTGCAGTACTGCGGGGACAAAGACAGTACTGCGGGGACAGAGACAGTGCTGCGGGGACAGAGACAGTACTGCGGGGACAGAGACAGTACTGCAGGGACAGAGACAGTACTGTGGGGACAGAGACAGTACAGTGGGGACAGAGACAGTACAGTGGGGACAGAGACAGTGCTGCGGGGACAGAGACAGTACTGCAGGGACAGAGACAGTACAGTGGGGACAGAGACAGTACTGCGGGGACAGAGACAGTACTGCAGGGACAGAGACAGTGCTGTGGGGACAGAGACAGTACAGTGGGGACAGAGACAGTACAGTGGGGACAGAGACAGTGCTGCGGGGACAGAGACAGTACAGTGGGGACAGATACAGTGTTGCGGGGACAGATACAGTGTTGCGGGGACAGAGACAGTACAGTGGGGACAGAGACAGTACTGTGGGGACAGAGACAGTGCTGCGGGGACAGAGACAGTACTGCAGGGACAGAGACAGTACTGTGGGGACAGAGACAGTACTGCGGGGACAGAGACAGTACTGCAGGGACAGAGACAGTACTGTGGGGACAGAGACAGTACAGTGGGGACAGAGACAGTGCTGCGGGGACAGAGACAGTACAGTGGGGACAGAGACAGTACAGTGGGGACAGAGACAGTACTGCGGGGACAGAGACAGTGTTGCAGGGACAGAGACAGTATTGTGGGGACAGAGACAGTGCTGCGGGGACAGAGACAGTACTGTGGGGACAGAGACAGTACAGTGGGGACAGAGACAGTACTGCAGGGACAGAGACAGTGTTGCGGGGACAGAGACAGTGTTGCGGGGACAGAGACAGTACAGTGGGGACAGAGACAGTACAGTGGGGACAGAGACAGTGCTGCGGGGACAGAGACAGTACTGCGGGGACAGAGACAGTACAGTGGGGACAGAGACAGTACAGTGGGGACAGAGACAGTGCTGCAGGGACAGAGACAGTACTGCGGGGACAGAGACAGTACAGTGGGGACAGAGACAGTGCTGCGGGGACAGAGACAGTGTTGCGGGGACAGAGACAGTACAGTGGGGACAGAGACAGTACAGTGGGGACAGAGACAGTGCTGCGGGGACAGAGACAGTACTGCGGGGACAGAGACAGTACAGTGGGGACAGAGACAGTACAGTGGGGACAGAGACAGTGCTGCAGGGACAGAGACAGTACTGCGGGGACAGAGACAGTACAGTGGGGACAGAGACAGTGCTGCGGGGACAGAGACAGTACTGCGGGGACAGAGACAGTACAGTGGGGACAGAGACAGTACAGTGGGGACAGAGACAGTACTGCAGGGACAGAGACAGTGTTGCGGGGACAGAGACAGTACTGCGGGGACAGAGACAGTACAGTGGGGACAGAGACAGTACAGTGGGGACAGAGACAGTGTTGCGGGGACAGAGACAGTGTTGCGGGGACAGAGACAGTACTGCGGGGACAGAGACAGTACAGTGGGGACAGAGACAGTACAGTGGGGACAGAGACAGTGCTGCGGGGACAGAGACAGTACTGCGGGGACAGAGACAGTACAGTGGGGACAGAGACAGTGTTGCGGGGACAGAGACAGTGCTGCGGGGATAGAGACAGTACAGTGGGGACAGAGACAGTACTGCGGGGACAGAGACAGTACAGTGGGGACAGAGACAGTACAGTGGGGACAGAGACAGTACTGCAGGGACAGAGACAGTGTTGCGGGGACAGAGACAGTGTTGCGGGGACAGAGACAGTGCTGCGGGGACAGAGACAGTATTGTGGGGACAGAGACAGTGTTGCGGGGACAGAGACAGTACTGTGGGGACAGAGACAGTGTTGCGGGGACAGAGACAGAGACAATGCAATGTACAAAAAACTGTCAACTGTCAAAATTTCGTTCTGTTCTGTGTAGGACTGAGTCTGAGTATGTGGAGTTGGATTCTGTGTGTGTAGAATGAGGAGCGATAAATGCCACCGCTTTTTTAATGAAAAGACGAGGTTTTAGTCGCACTTATATCCCGTCTGGATCACGGCTAAAGTCACACTGTAGGAAGCCAGACAGGGTAAGATACTTTGGCCCCGCTACCGTGGCAACTGTCCCCAGGGACAACAGGCTGGCAGCTGCCGCCTCTCACCCCAGGCTCTGACCACACTGGAAGCCTAGACAGGCGCCTGATGAACTGGGCTTGGATGAAATAACTTTCCCATTGAAGTTTGAAGTAAATCTGACAGCCTTCCCTGGAAACGTCTGCGCTCACCCCTCCCCTCCCTCAACTCTCTGTGTTTTGTTCTGTTTTTGTGTGTGTGTCTGTGTCTGTGTCTCGCCATCTTAGCTAGCGCTTTCAGCTGCTATGTCATCATTTAAAGAGGTGTACTGTGTGAGATGACTGATGTGTGGGCGGTGCAGCTAGGGAGCACTGGCTTGCCCCTTCACACAGAATGGACTTTTGGAAATGCACAGTTGGAGGGCTGAGAAAAAGAAAAGAAACACCTTCAAAAGGATTACTGTCTTTTATTTAGTTTGTTTGCGCACATTACACAATTCATAAAATACATGTGAGAGATCTATGTGTAAGACACAGAAGTGTGTCATTGAATAAAATGATTATAGTAATTCATGTGCTCTTCCTGCTTCCTTACCAATGATGTGAAATGACAGAAGAATTGCCCTTAAACATGATCTTCAGAGAGTCTCCAAACATCATGCAGTGAGAAATAACAAAGGCTCTGGTTCCTTTCAAAGGAATTTGATGTGAGGATTTCACATCTTTTAATTTGCACCATCTGTCATCAGCCTCTTCTCTGTTTTGTTTTCATCATCGTTTTCCTGAGCATGTCTGACTGTGTGCATGAGACAGATTTCTGGGTCAGGTGCTGGTTCTGAGTGAGGATGTTTCCCGACCAGGAGAGAACGGCTGGGATCCAACAGACAGGAGGCTGGATCTTCACTCGACACGACCCACAGGGTGGCCCAGCTTTTCTCTGCTCTCAGTGTGTCTCAGCCGCTGTGCAGCTCACGGGTCAGTTAAAGAGAGTGCTGGCAGCCTGCCTGAGTCTGCCCTCCCAGCGTGAATGCAGAAACACCCTTTTAAGACAGCTTTGTTTGCTACCAGCATCAGAGTTACTCTCAGAGCTGAGGGTGAATTCATGCAGTACCTGTGAGTGTGGTTCTACACCATCATAGGCTTCATTCACACAGTCTGAAGTTTTGTGCATCTGTTTGTCCTGCTCCCCAACTGTGATGCTACTGATGCATGTCTTGAACAAACATACATTGGCTGTGAGGACCTGGGTCACCATAGGGGACATGGCGGTGAAGCCGTGATCATTTGTGAAGCGTGCACAGGGCCCACGGGAGATCGTCCAAAATCTCCCTTTTGAGATTTTTTACATCATGGCAAATTATAGCCTTGACAGAAATGCATTAATTTTTTTTTTAATGTTTAATTTCTAAATACATTAACCCCGGATCATCCGATGAAAAACATTTTTAAAAGATAGAAACTGTTTATGGCACATGTTTAACTCATCAGCCTTCTTTTACCTCGAGAACATCATAAGAATTATTTATTTCAAACCATAGTGTTAGTGAATATTATATTATAATTTTAATCATAACAAAAAATGGTGGTGTTTTGTGCAGCCAAGTTTCGAGTCCATCTAAACATCTGAGACTGTACTTGTGCTAAATCTGAGGTTGTAGTTACTATAGCAGTAAGCACTGGGCCAGTGGCCTTTAAAATGGGATTACAAGAAAGAGGCTATGATATGACAACCCATGACACCCCTGTTCTAGGATCTTTTTCACAAGTAGGGGCTAGAGGAGTTACTGGTACTCAAGACCGAATGGATGGATGGAAGGATGGATGGAAGGATGGAAGGATGGATGGAAGGATGGATGGATGGAAGGATGGATGGAAGGATGGACGGAAGGATGGATGGAAGGATGGATGGATGAATTGAAGGGGCTAAGAGACGGATGGAAGGATTGATGAAGGGTCTAGAAGATGGATGGATGGACGGACGGATGGATGTGAGTCATGGCTCTGGGGCCAAACTGAACGAGTCAGCGTTTGTGAGTCAGTCAGACGTGATCAGGAACATCAAAATAAAAAAGAGAAGAAAAGAAACAAATGACAAGACACATTTCATATAGTGTTTAAAAGGACATTTTAGTCCAGTGGTGACTAAAAAACAATGTAAGTGCTTGAAACTGTGTTCATCTGACAGAGTAAGAGGAAGAGTCAGAGTACTGTGGACTATATTCTGGTTCTGAATAGGGTCCAGTGTAAACTATACGGAGCTTCTCTCTGGTTCTGAATAGGGTCCAGTTTAAACTATAAGGAGCTTCTCTCTGGTTCTGAACAGGGTCCAGTGTAAACTATAAGGAGATACTCTCTGGTTCTGAATAGGGTCCAGTGTAAACTATAAGGAGATACTCTCTAGTACTGAATAGGGTCCAGTGCAAACTATAAGGAGCTTCTCTCTGGTTCTGAATAGGGTCCAGTGTAAACTATAAGGAGATACTCTCTGGTTCTGAATAGGGTCCAGTGTAAACTGTAAGGAGATACTCTCTGGTTCTGAATAGGGTCCAGTGTAAACTATAAGGAGCTACTCTAGTCCCCTTGACGCTTTAGGTCTTCTCTTCATTAACCTGAATACTTTTCACTGATTGCTCTTTCCAACCTGATGAAAGATGAGCACAAGGCCTTTTGCCTCTCATATTGCAGGGTTACAAGGTCATCCCATTGTGCTTAATGATTCATCATTAAAACTGAACCACAGTTTTCCTATGTCTCTCACACGGCCCAAAATAGATCCTGTTACAGGAGCCTGGAGACGAGCACAAATGTGCCTGAGTTGGGATTAGATACATCACAGTGGGATTAGATACATCACAGTGGGATTAGATACATCACAGTGCCTTATTCCGAGGAATTCCACACTACACCACATAAAAGGCACTACAATTTTTTTTAACTCACCTAATGCCAGTTGTCCTTTGGAAGTCTAGTATTTAATGAGGGCTGTCTTTGTGAGATGTTTTATTTGGCTAAGAATAGACATGACACCATCACTGACTCAGATTTATTTAGTGGCAGTTTCCTCCAAAAAGCCCACTGGTGTTCTTTGACATTCCATGACAACCTGTGATAATATGATGTTCTGTGACGTTCCATGACAACCTGTGATAATGTGACGTTCCATGACAACCTGTGATAATGTGATGTTCCATGACAACCTGTGATAATGTGATGTTCTGTGACGTTCCAGGACAACTTGTGATAATGTGATGTTCTGTGACGTTCCATGTCAACCTGTGATAATGTGACGTTCCATGACAACCTGTGATGATGTGATGTTCTGTGATGTTCCATGACCATCTGTGAGGATGTGATATTCTGTGATGTTCCATGACAACCTGTGATGATGTGATGTTATGTGATTAGGAGTAGTTGATGTAGTTGAAGAAAGCATCCAGCAGACCTGCATGTATTGTATTATAAAGAGACAGGTCTCTTATTTTGAAGTTTTGAATGGTATGCGAGAATGAATTATGATATCTTTCGACAGTGATCTGGCTCTTTATTGCAGGATTCATTATGAGCCTCAGTTGTTTATAATTAAGAGTCAATAAAACAGCAAGTAAAGAAACTCTGGTAAAATCTCTACCCTAGTAAATCTCAGCTCCTCCTGCTGCCTAGTCCTGCAGCACTCTGATCTCAAAGGAATCATGTTCATGTAAATGTGAAAAGGTATTATATCTATGTGATACATTAAGGTTGTATTTAAAGAGTATTTAATGGTTAATTAATCTAATCTGTTGTGAGCAGTAGGCGATTTGTAGGGGGATGAGGGGGGATGAGATCCCCCTTGTTAACCTGCCATCCCCCTATATACTCTATAGAGTAGTGTCAGTGACCATTGGGCCACCCCCCTATATACTCTATAGAGTAGTGTCAGTGACCACTGGGCCGTCCACCCTATATACTCTATAGAGTAGTGTCAGTGACCACTGGGCCACCCCCCTACATACTCTATAGAGTAGTGTCAGTGACCATTGGGCCATCGCCCCTGTATACTCTATAGAGTAGTGTCAGTGACCACTGGGCCATCCCCCTATATACTCTATAGAGTAGTGTCAGTGACCATTGGGCCATCGCCCCTATATACTCTATAGAGTAGTGTCAGTGACCACTGGGCCATCCCCCTATATACTCTATAGAGTAGTGTCAGTGACCACTGGGCCATCCCCGCTGTATACTCTATAGAGTAGTGTCAGTGACCACTGGGCCATCCCCCTGTATACTCTATAGAGTAGTGTCAGTGACCACTGGGCCATCCCCCTGTATACTCTATAGAGTAGTGTCAGTGACCACTGGGCCATCCCCCTGTATACTCTATAGAGTAGTGTCAGTGACCACTGGGCCATCCCCCCTATATACTCTATAGAGTAGTGTCAGTGACCATTGGGCCGTCCCCCTATATACTCTATAGAGTAGTGTCAGTGACCACTGGGCTATCCCCCTACATACTCTATAGAGTAGTGTCAGTGACCACTGGGCCATCCCCCTATATACTCTATAGAGTAGTGTCAGTGACCACTGGGCCATCCCCCTATATACTCTACAGAGTAGTGTCAGTGACCACTGGGCCATCCCCCTATATACTCTATAGAGTAGTGTCAGTGACCACTGGGCCATCCCCCTATATACTCTATAGAGTAGTGTCAGTGACCACTGGGCCATCCCCCTGTATACTCTATAGAGTAGTGTCAGTGACCATTGGGCCATCGCCCCTGTATACTCTATAGAGTAGTGTCAGTGACCACTGGGCCATCCACCTATATACTCTATAGAGTAGTGTCGGTGACCACTGGGCCATCCCCCTATATACTCTATAGAGTAGTGTCAGTGACCACTGGGCCATCCACCTATATACTCTATAGAGTAGTGTCGGTGACCACTGGGCCATCCCCCTATATACTCTATAGAGTAGTGTCAGTGACCACTGGGCCATCTCTCCTGTTAAAAAATAACAAATCTGGTTGTGAGTCTGTGAGAGTTTGCCTTGGCAGCAGTATTCTGAGACTGGGTCGAGTCGTTTGGAGTGAGGTGGTCTCTGCGGCTTCATACACACACCGGTCGAGATCCGATCCTCCTCTCACGGCCTGAGGAGAGCAGTTCAACTTTACAGCCTCACAGGTGATTTGATGTTGAAAATAACTTGATTTGATTTGATGTTGAAAATGACATTTCTGTGAAGAAGAATTCCACCTCATAAATATCAGTATATTAATGATGTGTTCTGACAGAATATTAATATTTTTGGCTGATTCACACAAACAATGAGAAGATTTGTTAATAACCAGGGAAAAATCAATTATGAGTTGCAGGGGATTTACAGGAACATGTCAGACATCTGGTTAACTTTGTATCGTGGAAAGTCCACCTCACAAAGGGGCCCAGAGAAATGATCTGGTCATCACCATGGTAACCAGCAGCTGGATACCAATCAGTGGTGAGTCGGGGAAAAGGTGTATTCAAAGTGCTACATAAGTCCTAAATTGCTGTGCCATTTTCTCGGGCAATTATTAGGAAAAAAATGTGTGCACAATGAGCATTAAGAGCAGCCCAGCGCCCGAAGAAAACCCAACAACATAAGGACCCAAAAACCAGGGGAGAGATCACACGGCAGAGATGAGAAATAAAAAAAATCAGTGAATGGAGCGGAGAAGACCTGTGGAACATGAGCACGTTGCTCCGTTCTGCTGCTGAGTGGCATTTCTGTTTTTCGGTGCTAATCTTTGAAATGAGTGTTTAAGTGTAGTAATCAGAGGAAAGATGTTCAAAAGATTATTTAAATGTTGGAACATTTCTTAAGGGCAGTTATTAACAACCTCTGTTTAAAACATTTAAGATGAAAATGCTACATTTGAAAAAAGCTGATATAGCTGATGGTGTTGTATATTTGATATCCTGACCCGATTTAGCTCACACTATCTTTTCCGTTCATCATTGACAAACTGACACTAAAAATATTCCTTGTGGTGAATTTTGAAATTCTGACCTCTCCATAACACTTTGCTTACCCTGTAAACAAGAACCAGAACCAGATCAAACACGATTTTTGTTTTTGTTTGTCTTTATCTCAGACACACTGGATCGTTTTTCTCAGGGCTGTTATGAATTTTCAGTTTTCCAAATGAAAACCAATCAGTGTCCGTGAGAGAGGTGTAAAACGTGATGTCATTCCCGTCTGCCTGCTGGAATTTTACAGATGAAGCATTTGTCTATTTTTTCCTCCTTTCACTGCTACACTCTCAGCGGACTGACGGGTCGCGCCCTGTGGAGTGCTGGAGCAGCTCAGAGAACCATTCCTCTCTCTCTCTCTCTCTCTCTCTCTCTCTCTCACTCTCTCTCTCTCTCTCTCTCTCTCTCACTCTCTCTCTCTCCCTCTCTCTCTCTCTCTCTCTCTCTCTCTCACACTCACTCTCTCTCTCTCTCTCTCTCTCTCTCTCTCTCTCTCACTCTCTCTCTCTCCCTCTCTCTCTCTCTCTCTCTCTCTCTCTCACTCTCTCTCTCTCTCTCTCTCTCTCACTCTCTCTCTCCCTCTCTCTCTCTCTCTCTCTCTCTCACTCTCTCTCTCTCTCTCTCTCTCTCTCCCCTCTCTCCCTCTCTCTCTCTCTCTCCCCTCTCTCCCTCTCTCTCTCTCTCTCTCTCTCTCTCTTCCCTCTCTCCCTCTCTCTCTCTCTCTCTCTCTCCCCTCTCTCCCTCTCTCTCTCTCTCTCTCTCTCTCTCTCTCTCTCACTCTCTCTCTGTCTGATTTCCTGTCGTTTCTGTCTCTCAGTCTGACCTCCTGTCGTGTCTCTCTCTCTCTCTCTCTCTCTCAATCTGACCTGCCTGTGAAGGCTTTCTTCTCTATGAACACCATTTTTCCCACGCGGCACACTAGGATTAGTGAGGGTCAGTTCCATTTGACACAGGCCCATAAATTTATCAGTCACCAGCAGGTTTAAATCTTGATGATAATCCTAGTCCAGTTCTAGTATTTCAGTTATTGATGATAATTTAGTGCAGTTCTAATATTTCAGTTGTGATGATAATCTTAGTCCAGTTCTAATATTTCAGTTGTGATGATAATCCTAGTCCAGTTCTAATATTTCAGTTATGATGACAATCCCAGTGCAGATGTAATGTTTCAGCCATGTATATGCAGTATTTGTTTTTGTCCGTGATGGGCGTCATATAAGACAGACCATTAGAGAGTCCACTACAATGATTCCTAACAGGGGCATTAGTGGGTCCACAGTGCTGTGGTTTCCGCTCCGAGGTGACCTGGGATGCCATTAGAGGGTGAGGAAATGAATTGTTTGACCCTTGATGCAGAGACAAGGGCAGCGCACACTGTCAGCCCTTTGGCTGAATGGTTGTCTTCACAGGTTACTCTATTAACTGTTATTCAGAAAAGATTTGTGACAACAACAAAAGTATTGTGCTTAGATTCAGCGTCCAGTTTGTTTGTTTCTTTTTTTAATTCATTTTTGTTTTCAGTTGTTCTCAAGTTGATGTCATATTACTAGACAAAAGAACAACTGTTCTCACTTTAACATATAAATCAGACTGATAAACTGGCATTTTATTTGCTGTTTAATATTAATGCCTCTTATTCTCAGAATCAGTCCGGATTAGACAGAGTGCTGCCCGGGGAGCGGGATGAGGAGGTCCTGTCTAGTTCTGCAGGAATCATTTCTAATTCACTCTCTACTTGCCCACTGATTTGAGATGGTCTGTTAGCATAACAAAGACACAGAGCCTGTGAACTTGGGAAACCTTTCGACCCCTGAACACTGGTGGTGAATGGGCCTCGCCTTTGGCCTATACAACTCCCCCGCTCCTCTGCTCTTCGTGGCTAAATTGTTAATTAGGGTAATTTAATATAGTTTTCACTCCTCTCCACCTCTTGTTGGGAGGGCATTCACGGCTCCAAAAAAGAGCCCCTAATTCATGTGGGGCGAGACAGACAGCTGCAGTCTGGACGGCTGCGCTGAAGAGAAACAGAGTGGACCTCTTAGCCTTGAGTCTGAGAATGGGGCTGTCTGGACTGATCCAAACCCTGAGCTCCCCCTGCACTCACCTCCATTCTCTTTTTCACTGTGTCTCCCTACACTCACCTCCATTCTCTTTTTCACTGTGTCTCCCTACACTCACCTCCATTCTCTTTTTCACTGTGTCTCTCTGCACTCACCTCCATTCTCTTTTTCACTGTGTCTCCCTACACTCACCTCCATTCTCTTTTTCACTGTGTCTCCCTACACTCACCTCCATTCTCTTTTTCACTGTGTCTCTCTGCACTCACCTCCATTCTCTTTTTCACTGTGTCTCTCTGCACTCACTTCCATTCTCTTTTTCACTGTGTCTCTCTGCACTCACCTCCATTCTCTGTTTCACTGGGTCTCTCTGGACTGGCCTCTATTCTCTGTTTCTCTGTGTCTCTCTGCACTCACCTCCATTCTCTGTTTCATTGTGTCTCTCTGCACTCACCTCCATTCTCTTTTTCACTATGTCTCTCTGCACTGGCCTCCATTCTCTTTTACACTGTGTCTCTCTGCACTGGCCTCCATTTTCTTTTTCACTGTGTTCCCCCTGCACTCACCTCCATTCTCTTTTTCACTGTGTCTCTCTGCACTCACCTCCATTCTCTTTTTCACTGTGTCTCCCTACACTCACCTCCATTCTCTTTTTCACTGTGTCTAACTACACTCACCTCCATTCTCTTTTTCACTGGGTTTCTCTGTACTCACCTCCATTCTCTTTATCACTGCGTTCCCCCTGCACTCACCTCCATTCTCTTTTTCAATGCGTCTCCCTGCACTCACCTCCATTCTCTTTTTCACTGTGTCTCCCTGCACTCACCTCCATTCTCTTTTTCGCTGCGTTCCCCCTGCACTCACCTCCATTCTCTTTTTCACTGTATCTCTCTGCACTCACCTCCATTCTCTTTTTCGCTGTGTCTCCCTACACTCACCTCCATTCTCTTTTTCACTGTGTCTCCCTACACTCACCTCCATTCTCTTTTTCACTGTGTTCCCCCTGCACTCACCTCCATTCTCTTTTTCACTGTGTCTCCCTACACTCACCTCCATTCTCTTTTTCACTGTGTCTCCCTACACCCACCTCCATTCTCTTTTTCACTGTGTCTCCCTAAACTCACCTCCATTCTCTTTTTCACTGTGTTCCCCCTACACTCACCTCCATTCTCTTTTTCACTGTGTCTCCCTACACTCACCTCCATTCTCTTTTTCACTGTGTCTCTCTGCACTGGCCTCCATTCTCTTTTTCACTGCGTTCCCCCTGCACTCACCTCCATTCTCTTTTTCACTGCGTTCCCCCTGCACTCACCTCCATTCTCTTTTTCACTGTGTCTCCCTACACTCACCTCCATTCTCTTTTTCACTGTGTCTCCCTGCACTCACCTCCATTCTCTTTTTCACTGTGTCTCCCTACACTCACCTCCATTCTCTTTTTCACTGTGTCTCTCTGCACTGGCCTCCATTCTCTTTTTCACTGTGTCTCTCTGCACTCACCTCCATTCTCTTTTTCACTGTGTCTCTCTGCACTCACCTCCATTCTCTTTTTCACTGTGTCTCTCTGCACTGGCCTCCATTCTCTTTTTCACTGTGTCTCTCTGCACTCACTTCCATTCTCTTTTTCACTGTGTTTCTCTGCACTCACCTCCATTCTCTTTTTCACTGTGTCTCTCTGCACTGGCCTCCATTCTTTTTTTCACTGTGTTTCCCTACACTCACCTCCATTCTCTTTTTCACTGTGTCTCTCTGCACTGGCCTCCATTCTCTGTTTCACTGTGTCTCTCTGCACTCACCTCCATTCTCTTTTTCTCTGTGTCTCTCTGCACTCACCTCCATTCTCTTTTTCACTGTGTCTAACTACACTCACCTCCATTCTCTTTTTCACTGTGTCTCTCTGCACTCACCTCCATTCTCTTTTTCACTGTGTCTCTCTGCACTCACCTCCATTCTCTTTTTCACTGTGTCTCTCTGCACTCACCTCCATTCTCTGTTTCACTGTGTCTCTCTGCACTCACCTCCATTCTCTGTTTCACTGTGTCTCTCTGCACTCACCTCCATTCTCTTTTTCACTGTGTCTCCCTACACTCACCTCCATTCTCTTTTTCACTGTGTCTCCCTACACTCACCTCCATTCTCTTTTTCACTGTGTTCCCCCTGCACTCACCTCCATTCTCTTTTTCACTGTGTCTCCCTACACTCACCTCCATTCTCTTTTTAACTGTGTTTCTCTGCACTGGCCTCCATTCTCTTTTTCACTGCGTTCCCCCTGCACTCACCTCCATTCTCTTTTTCACTGCGTTCCCCCTGCACTCACCTCCATTCTCTTTTTCACTGTGTCTCCCTACACTCACCTCCATTCTCTTTTTCACTGTGTCTCCCTGCACTCACCTCCATTCTCTGTTTCACTGTGTCTCTCTGCACTGGCCTCCATTCTTTTTTTCACTGTGTCTCCCTACACTCACCTCCATTCTCTGTTTCACTGTGTCTCTCTGCACTGGCCTCCATTCTCTGTTTCACTGTGTCTCTACACTCACCTCCATTCTCTGTTTCACTGTGTTCCCCCTACACTCACCTCCATTCTCTTTTTCACTGTGTCTCTCTGCACTCACCTCCATTCTCTGTTTCACTGTGTCTCTCTGCACTCACCTCCATTCTCTGTTTCACTGTGTCTCTCTGCACTCACCTCCATTCTCTTTTTCACTGTGTCTCTCTGCACTGGCCTCCATTCTCTTTTTCACTGTGACTAACTACACTCACCTCCATTCTCTTTTTCACTGTGTCTCTCTGCACTGGCCTCCATTCTCTGTTTCACTGTGTCTCTACACTCACCTCCATTCTCTGTTTCACTGTGTTCCCCCTACACTCACCTCCATTCTCTTTTTCACTGTGTCTCTCTGCACTCACCTCCATTCTCTGTTTCACTGTGTCTCTCTGCACTGGCCTCCATTCTCTTTTTCACTGTGTCTCCCTACACTCACCTCCATTCTCTTTTTCACTGTGTCTCCCTGCACTCACCTCCATTCTCTGTTTCACTGTGTCTCTCTGCACTGGCCTCCATTCTTTTTTTCACTGTGTCTCCCTACACTCACCTCCATTCTCTTTTTCACTGTGTCTCTCTGCACTGGCCTCCATTCTCTGTTTCACTGTGTCTCTACACTCACCTCCATTCTCTGTTTCACTGTGTTCCCCCTACACTCACCTCCATTCTCTTTTTCACTGTGTCTCTCTGCACTCACCTCCATTCTCTGTTTCTCTGTGTCTAACTACACTCACCTCCATTCTCTTTTTCACTGTGTCTAACTACACTCACCTCCATTCTCTTTTTCACTGTGTCTCTCTGCACTCACCTCCATTCTCTTTTTCACTGTGTCTCTCTGCACTCACCTCCATTCTCTTTTTCACTGTGTCTCTCTGCACTCACCTCCATTCTCTGTTTCACTGTGTCTCTCTGCACTCACCTCCATTCTCTGTTTCACTGTGTCTCTCTGCACTCACCTCCATTCTCTTTTTCACTGTGTCTCCCTACACTCACCTCCATTCTCTTTTTCACTGTGTCTCCCTACACTCACCTCCATTCTCTTTTTCACTGTGTTCCCCCTGCACTCACCTCCATTCTCTTTTTCACTGTGTCTCCCTACACTCACCTCCATTCTCTTTTTAACTGTGTTTCTCTGCACTGGCCTCCATTCTCTTTTTCACTGCGTTCCCCCTGCACTCACCTCCATTCTCTTTTTCACTGCGTTCCCCCTGCACTCACCTCCATTCTCTTTTTCACTGTGTCTCCCTACACTCACCTCCATTCTCTTTTTCACTGTGTCTCCCTGCACTCACCTCCATTCTCTGTTTCACTGTGTCTCTCTGCACTGGCCTCCATTCTTTTTTTCACTGTGTCTCCCTACACTCACCTCCATTCTCTGTTTCACTGTGTCTCTCTGCACTGGCCTCCATTCTCTGTTTCACTGTGTCTCTACACTCACCTCCATTCTCTGTTTCACTGTGTTCCCCCTACACTCACCTCCATTCTCTTTTTCACTGTGTCTCTCTGCACTCACCTCCATTCTCTGTTTCACTGTGTCTCTCTGCACTCACCTCCATTCTCTGTTTCACTGTGTCTCTCTGCACTCACCTCCATTCTCTTTTTCACTGTGTCTCTCTGCACTGGCCTCCATTCTCTTTTTCACTGTGACTAACTACACTCACCTCCATTCTCTTTTTCACTGTGTCTCTCTGCACTGGCCTCCATTCTCTGTTTCACTGTGTCTCTACACTCACCTCCATTCTCTGTTTCACTGTGTTCCCCCTACACTCACCTCCATTCTCTTTTTCACTGTGTCTCTCTGCACTCACCTCCATTCTCTGTTTCACTGTGTCTCTCTGCACTGGCCTCCATTCTCTTTTTCACTGTGTCTCCCTACACTCACCTCCATTCTCTTTTTCACTGTGTCTCCCTGCACTCACCTCCATTCTCTGTTTCACTGTGTCTCTCTGCACTGGCCTCCATTCTTTTTTTCACTGTGTCTCCCTACACTCACCTCCATTCTCTTTTTCACTGTGTCTCTCTGCACTGGCCTCCATTCTCTGTTTCACTGTGTCTCTACACTCACCTCCATTCTCTGTTTCACTGTGTTCCCCCTACACTCACCTCCATTCTCTTTTTCACTGTGTCTCTCTGCACTCACCTCCATTCTCTTTATCACTGTGTCTCTCTGCACTGCGCTCACCTCCATTCTCTTTTTCACTGTGTCTCTCTGCACTCACCTCCATTCTCTGTTTCACTGTGTCTCCCTACACTCACCTCCATTCTCTGTTTCACTGGGTCTCTCTGGACTGGCCTCTATTCTCTGTTTCACTGTGTCTCTCTGCACTCACCTCCATTCTCTTTTTCACTGTGTCTCTCTGCACTCACCTCCATTCTCTTTTTCACTGTGTCTCCCTACACTCACCTCCATTCTCTGTTTCACTGTGTCTCTCTGCACTGGCCTCCATTCTCTGTTTCACTGTGTCTCTCTGCACTCACCTCCATTCTCTGTTTCTCTGTGTTTCTCTGCACTCACCTCCATTCTCTGTTTCACTGTGTCTCTCTGCACTGGCCTCCATTCTCTGTTTCACTGTGTCTCTCTGCACTCACCTCCATTCTCTGTTTCACTGTGTCTCTCTGCACTGGCCTCCATTCTCTGTTTCACTGTGTCTCTCTGCACTCACCTCCATTCTCTTTTTCACTGTGTCTCTCTGCACTCACCTCCATTCTCTGTTTCTCTGTGTCTCTCTGCACTCACCTCCATTCTCTGTTTCTCTGTGTTTCTCTGCACTGGCCTCCATTCTCTCTGTTTCTCTGTGTCTCTCTGCACTCACCTCCATTCTCTGTTTCTCTGTGTTTCTCTGTACTCACCTCCATTCTCTGTTTCTCTGTGTCTCTCTGCACTCACCTCCATTCTCTGTTTCTCTGTGTTTCTCTGTACTCACCTCCATTCTCTGTTTCTCTGTGTCTCTCTGCACTCACCTCCATTCTCTGTTTCTCTGTGTCTCTCTGCACTGGCCTCCATTCTCTCTGTTTCTCTGTGTCTCTCTGCGCTGGCCTCTATTCTCTGTTTCTCTGTGTTTCTCTGCGCCGTGCGACTGTAGCATTATCTTTGTCCTTCTCGGCCTCGGGCGCTTTCAGGTCCCTCATCTGACTCTTCATCTCAGGTTGAACATACTCTCTGCTGTGTGGGATTTAGTTACGAAATTAACTACATTTATCACAACAGGACAAACTGTGACTGCAACTGTTATTTTAACTGTAATGACACCGTTATTTTAACTGTAATGACACTGATATTTTTCCCTACATATGTAAAACTGTCTTATGACATTTCACCAGTGAAGACATTTTTACATTTTAACAGCGAAGACGTTCTTATATTTTAACAGTGGAGACATTTTACACTTTAACAGTGAGGACATTTTTACATTTAACAGTGGAGATATTTTTACATTTGAACAGTGGAAGAATTTTTATATTTAACAGTGGAGACATTTTTCATTTTAACAGTGGAGATATTTTTATATCTTAACAGTGGAGACATTTTACACTTTAACAGTGATGGCATTTTTTAACAGTGGAGATATTTTTACATTTTAACAGTGGAAGCATTTTTACATTTAATAGTGACGACATTTTCACATTTAACAGTAGAGACATTTTAACATTGTAATAGTGAGGACATTTTACTTTTAAAAATGACGATGTTTTTATTAGCGCTGTCAATCGATTACAGGATTTCATCACGAGTTACTCACAATAACAGGCTGTGATTAATCATGATTAATCAAAAGTTTAAAATATCAGCATCTACTTGTATTTTTGGGGGAGATAAAACAAACACACGTGTGGTGCTGGAATGAAGAAATGCATGACACATTGGTTAGAAAAATCAGAGGTTTATTTTTTACTTTATTATAACATCTCAGGTTAGTTTTGATGATTTCTGAATTAGAGCTAGAATCTCTTAATCTGCTGAGTAAAAAGTCTCGGAGTGCTTGGCATTGCCCCCAACATACACAATGCATTGCAGACGTAAGCAGCAGACGACCACGTAAAGAACAGTTACAACCTAATGCCTGTGGTCCATTCTGATCCATTCAGTGGTTGCATTGGTTAGCTTAGCTGTTGTTGCTTTGTTGACAGATTTGCCTTGGCTGCACTCTGACCGTGTGGTTAAACGCACATGGCTTGACCCTGTCTCAGCGCTAGCATCTTTGCTAACATGAGCAAAGATGTACTTTTCCCAAAGATGGCTCCTCAGATTTGTTGTGCTTCGGTGGAAAGACAATTCATCGCTGCAATAGATGCACACAACTTTGGGTTTTATCTAAACTTTCACCTTTTCAGCTTTTTAAAACAAATTTGGCATTCAGCACACTGGGGAATGTTTTCTCTGTTTTCAGGTTGAGGAGGGAACCTTTTTGCAGATTAATGATATTTGATGATGTTAACAAGACTTAGTTTTACAGTTTCCACCATTCAGGTCCCATCAGGGGCTCCATATCAAAGCAGCTGTAACTGCCTGCGGTCACTAAGGAAACATTACATTCTGACTCCAGCACCACCTCAGGACCTCCACACAGGTTAATGGACTTTTCTGACTGACAATGTTAAGATAAACTAAACCAAAACTATCACAGAACATAAAACCACCAATATGGTACTGATACAATGTTAATCACAGTGTAAATGAACACAGGACTTGTCTTATTTACTTCACATTTTTATTCTCTCATTTTCAGTATTTTTACAGGTTTTTAAGAGGGGTGTTACTAATATACATGATAATTCATTTTAAATATAACAGAACGGTCATATTCTCAGAACTGGCAAAATTCAAAACTCAACAAACATAGAGTGTATATGGTTCTCTGGGAATTAAAGAATTAAAACAGGCACATGACAGATCATTATACAGTACTTTATACTCATCATTATACAGTACTTTACATTCATCATTATACAGTACTTTATACTCATTATTATACAGTACTTTACACTCATCATTATACAGTACTTTACACTCATCATTATACAGTACTTTACACTCATTATTATACAGTACTTTATACTCATCATTATACAGTACTTTACACTCATCATTATACAGTACTTTATACTCATCATTATACAGTACTTTACACTCATTATTATACAGTACTTTATACTCATCATTATACAGTACTTTATACTCATCATTATACAGTACTTTACACTCATCATTATACAGTACTTTATACTTTACACTCATCATTATACAGTACTTTACATTCATCATTATACAGTACTTTACACTCATCATTATACAGTACTTTACACTCATCATTATACAGTACTTTATACTTTACACTCATCATTATACAGTACTTTACATTCATCATTATACAGTACTTTATACTCATCATTATACAGTACTTTACATTCATCATTATACAGTACTTTATACTCATTATTATACAGTACTTTACACTCATCATTATACAGTACTTTACACTCATCATTATACAGTACTTTACACTCATCATTATACAATACTTTATACTCATCATTATACAGTACTTTACACTCATCATTATACAGTACTTTACATTCATCATTATACAATACTTTACACTCATCATTATACAGTACTTTACACTCATTATTATACAGTACTTTACACTCATCATTATACAATACTTTACACTCATCATTATACAGTACTTTACATTCATCATTATACAGTACTTTACACTCATCATCAAATTCTGAACAGCTCCAGGCATACCATTTTCTTCTAGCTTGTGTAGTTGATCTTGGTGTGATTGTTGCATTTTGACTGAATTTTCCTTTTTCTCTGTCCTTTTGGCACTTGTGGCACCGTCTCCTGCAAATCAGAAAAAAACACTTGTCTGTTTGTGTATGTGAGAGGGAGGAGCAGCCAGTGGAGCAGGAGCTCCACCAGCGTCTCAGAGTCATACAACTGGAGCTCAGCCTGCCCTGCCCTCACCTGCTGGGTCTGGGACTCCGATTAAAAAACAATAAATAAACAAACATAAACTATGCTACTAATTCCATCTGTTAAGATACATATTCTTGTTCTGGGGGAAAATGCTTAACATTTTCCCAATAATGTTTGATGTGTATGGTGTATATTGTTTGTCTCATTTTACAAAGAGCAGAGGCAGGTTCATCCTCCCTAAAAATCATGTGTTGGAATACTCAGGGTCCTCTGCTAACCCTAACCCTAACCCTAAACACAAGCTCAGTGACTAACACACTGACTAAACACACGCTCAGTGACTGTATTCTGACTCGTGAAAAAGGCCGTCATAGACACACCTGACTACTCTGGAACAAAAGGCCGTCATAGGCACACCTGACTACCCCGGAACAAAAGGCCATCATAGACAGACCTGACTACCCCGGAACAAAAGGCCGTCATAGACAGACCTGACTACCCCGGAACAAAAGGCCATCATAGACAGACCTGACTACCCCGGAACAAAAGGCCATCATAGACACACCTGACTACCCCGGAACAAAAGGCCATCATAGACAGACCTGACTACCCCAGAACAAAAGGCCATCATAGACACACCTGACTACTCTGGAACAAAAGGCCGTCATAGACAGACCTGACTACTCTGGAACAAAAGGCCATCATAGACAGACCTGACTACCCCAGAACAAAAGGCCATCATAGACAGACCTGACTACCCCGGAACAAAAGGCCATCATAGACAGACCTGACTACCCCAGAACAAAAGGCCATCATAGACAGACCTGACTACCCCAGAACAAAAGGCCATCATAGACAGACCTGACTACCCCAGAACAAAAGGCCATCATAGACAGACCTGACTACCCCAGAACAAAAGGCCATCATAGACAGACCTGACTACCCCAGAACAAAAGGCCATCATAGACACACCTGACTACTCTGGAACAAAAGGCCATCATAGACAGACCTGACTACCCCGGAACAAAAGGCCATCATAGACAGACCTGACTACCCCAGAACAAAAGGCCATCATAGACAGACCTGACTACCCCAGAACAAAAGGCCATCATAGACAGACCTGACTACCCCGGAACAAAAGGCCATCATAGACACACCTGACTACTCTGGAACAAAAGGCCGTCATAGACAGACCTGACTACTCTGGAACAAAAGGCCATCATAGACAGACCTGACTACCCCAGAACAAAAGGCCATCATAGACAGACCTGACTACCCCGGAACAAAAGGCCATCATAGACAGACCTGACTACCCCAGAACAAAAGGCCATCATAGACAGACCTGACTACCCCAGAACAAAAGGCCATCATAGACAGACCTGACTACCCCAGAACAAAAGGCCATCATAGACAGACCTGACTACTCTGGAACAAAAGGCCATCATAGACAGACCTGACTACCCCGGAACAAAAGGCCATCATAGACACACCTGACTACCCCGGAACAAAAGGCCATCATAGACAGACCTGACTACCCCGGAACAAAAGGCCGTCATAGACAGACCTGACTACCCCAGAACAAAAGGCCATCATAGACAGACCTGACTACCCCAGAACAAAAGGCCATCATAGACACACCTGACTACCCCAGAACAAAAGGCCATCATAGACAGACCTGACTACCCCGGAACAAAAGGCCATCATAGACAGACCTGACTACTCTGGAACAAAAGGCCGTCATAGACAGACCTGACTACCCCGGAACAAAAGGCCATCATAGACACACCTGACTACCCCGGAACAAAAGGCCATCATAGACAGACCTGACTACCCCGGAACAAAAGGCCATCATAGACAGACCTGACTACCCCGGAACAAAAGGTTTTGCTCTCTCTGTAATGTACAGACAGAAACGGAGGAATTTTCCCTGCAACAATATGACAGTCAGTCAAACAATCCAATCCTCTTTCTTCCTCAGATTTGGGAAAAAAATGTGGGCTTGCAAAATAAAACAAAATTGAGTTATACATTAGGGGAACACCCCAATGAAAGTAGCAGCTTGATGCATGACAGCCTGCCACAGGCTAAGGGAGACCCTGTGGACAGACTCAGGCCATGGTGAAGTAGACCCTTACAGTTAGAACAGCATTACTTTTTCATTGCTTTTTACTGTTTCTCTTCTGGCCATTTCTTTGGTCATACTGCTGTACGGTCAGGCCAGTGTTGTTTCTTTGACCTGAACTGAACTGAATTGAGAGTGTACGTGTGTGTGTGTGAGAGAGAGAGAGAAAGAGAGAGAGAGAGAGAGAGAGAGAGAGAGAGAAAGAAAGAGTGTGTGTGTGTGAGGAGAGAGAGAGAGAGAGAGAGAGAGAGAGAGAGAGAGAGAGAACGAGGTTTTGACCATGGCTTTGACTGTGGTCACACTGGTGTTTCAGATAAAGGAGGTGAAACGCTAAAGGAGGTCATACACACAACAAACAGACTCAGTTTCCACGTCACCATGGCAGCAGGCCTGTAAACTCTCGCGCAGGGATCCCGCTGTTCTGGTCTGCTTCATGCTAATTCGTCTAAGTAATTTCTCCCCTGACAAGGACACCCTGAAAGGACCACAGCAATCCACAGTTTTCCATGAACACGTCATCGCCAGAAAACTTTGTTCAGTCCCAGTGTCCTCGCATAGGTCTGCCAACCGTTCTTTATAATACGCTTTACAATACGGAATTGTTCCGTGACGAGGAGAACAATATTGCACCGCTTTAAATCCTTACGTTCATTTTGTATTTTCGCATTTCTTTATAAAGAAATGCAAAAGAAATTCATTATTCAGTTTTGCACACAAATCTTAACTTTATGAATAACAGATCCAAGTGGAAAACAAATCTGGAAAGATGAGTTCTGTGTAAAAAATGGGTTTGTTGTTTGTGAGTGAGCCATCGCGTCGCATTGGCTGTTGCTACGTTACTCAGAACGCTACGGGGGATCTAGGATTTAAGCATAGCATCTACAATTCTCCGACACCAGAATTTCCCCTGTTACAAACTAAACTAAAACACGGAGTGCTCAATAATATTTTTAAAAACTCGTTATTGTTTACTTGAATGATAAATTCAGGAATCTCCGATCCTCCAGACGGGCTGAAAAAATGCTTAGATACTGCTTTTAAATGTCACAAGAAATGAACATTCAAACGCAAAACAATTTTAGCAATTCTGGCCTCGCAAATATTCACCATTACCACCATTACCGACGACCTTAATGCATAGATACTATGTATTGCTTGGACACTGTGTATTGAAAGCATTACCGTATACAGACAGCTGTATTAGCCGTATCACCGTGTCCTCTGCGCTCTGCAGTGCACTATCACTACTCACATTATGTCTCTTTTCAAAACGGACTGCAAATGACTGATTGTATTTTCCATAGTCTAAAAAAATCACTTAAGTCCCCTTGGCATATAGCACAGTTTCATAAGTTTGTGCAGATAATAACTAATCTTTTCAGTGATGATGTGTGTGTTCACAGCTAATCAGATACACTCAGGAATGATTTGTTTTCAGCGATACAGAACACTCATGCACTGCGTCTGCTCTCATATACTTACACAACCGCACGCCTGCACTGACAGCTACCAAGACTCATATTTTCAAACAGATAAGAGGAGGAGTCATCTGGTCACAGCCTGCTAATGTACAACACATAGATCATTAGGTGGTGGTGGACTGGCAAACACACAGATACACACAGATACACACACACACACACACACACACACACACACACAATGCCAGTGCTTTGACTGGGACCAGGAAAAAAAATTCCATAGAACAAAGATGAATGAAATACAATGTTTGTGAGAAACTCACTTGTAGAGAAAACGCGTCCTAACTGGTGACTGTATTCAGGCCTCATATTAGTGAAAACATAATAATATTCGTGTGTTTATGATGAGTGTCATTGTGCCCCTCTAATAATAACAACAACAACAACAATAATAATAATAATAATAATAATAATAATAATAATAATAATAATAATAAAAGCAATAACAATAACAATAACTTTTTAGTATAATAATAACATTTGTGTGTTTATGACGAGTGTCATTGTGGCCTTATTTAAACATTTCAGTATGTGTTTGATGAATTCTGATACTACCAAAGGTAACAGTTAGAGTCATGGGACACACAATGGATGATCAACACACATGCTAACATGCTCACTTTGGCTTGTTCACCCATGCCCAAACAAGCGCACACACATACACACATGCACATGCACACACGCGCGCGCATACATACACAGGGTGCACTTGGCACCCACTAATATCACTAACCAATCAGAGGCTTCGGAATAAGGTAAAACATGTAATGGGGGAGTTTTTCACTGACATGCTGATTCACACATGTTTTTTCAAACAGGTGGTGTGGGTGTGTCATGGCGGTGCTGTTGGCTGTTTGCCTTGATGAACGGGAAAGGAGAGCAGAGGTGTCAGACAAAGTAAAACCCAGTTCACCAAGCGGGCTTCCCCTTTAACTTCCTGAGTGGTCTGACCTGTCTGTGAGTGACAGCACAGTGAGGAATTGACATAAACCTCTTATACAAGCACACACAAAAGAAAGCAAACATCACAATGATCCAAACTGTATCTGAGATCCAAAAAGACTTCATTTGAGCAAAATCACCAAAAAGCACTGACATTTCATTTTATTTATTTTTTTGACAAACCTTGTCAGACTCTTTAATTCAACGTGTCACACCCAGTCCGTCTCTTCCACCAGACCACACCCTCTCCTGCCCCACCCACAGACTACACCACTGACCCACTACCCCACCCACAGACCACACCACTCACTCTCCTGCCCCACCCACAGACTACACCACCCACAGACTACACCACTGACCCACTACCCCACCCACAGACCACACCACTCACTCTCCTGCCCCACCCACAGACTACACCACCCACAGACTACACCACTGACTCACTACCCCACCCACAGACCACACCACCCACTCACCTGCCCACCCACAGACTACACCACCCACAGACTACACCACTGACCCACTACCCCACCCACAGACCACACCACTCACTCTCCTGCCCCACCCACAGACTACACCACTGACCCACTACCCCACCCACAGACCACACCACCCACAGACTACACCACTGACCAACTACCCCACCCACAGACCACACCACTCACTCTCCTGCCCACCCACAGACTACACCACCCACAGACTACACCACTGACCCACTACCCCACCCACAGACCACACCACTCACTCTCCTGCCCCACCCACAGACTACACCACCCACAGACTACACCACTGACCCACTACCCCACCCACAGACCACACCACTCACTCTCCTGCCCACCCACAGACTACACCACCCACAGACTACATCACTGACCCACTACCCCACCCACAGACCACACCACCCACTCACCTGCCCACCCACAGACTTCAGCAGATGTGCTGTGTGGATGCGTAGGTGAGTGGGTGGTGTAGTCTGTGGGTGGGGTAGTGAGTGGTGCTGTCCTGCACATGGACTCATTCCCTTTAGTAATGAGACCTTCAAGTGTGGAGACATCGGCATTTTACGTAATTTTACTGATGTGTCTGTAGAGGTGAGGTCAATATAGGGAAACAGCGGAGGGGAAGGCACACAGACCTGTAGTGCAGCAGTGTGTACAGTAAGACAGGCCCGTAGTGCAGCAGTGTGTACAGTGAGACAGGCCTGTGCTAAAGCAGTGTGTACAGTAAGACAGGCCCGTAGTGCAGCAGTGTGTACAGTGAGACAGGCCTGTGCTAAAGCAGTGTGTACAGTAAGACAGGCCCGTAGTGCGGCAGTGTGTACAGTAAGACAGACCTGTAGTGCAGCAGTGTGTACAGTAAGACAGGCCCGTAGTGCAGCAGTGTGTACAGTAAGACAGGCCTGTAGTGCAGCAGTGTGTACAGTGAGACAGGCCTGTAGTGCAGCAGTGTGTACAGTAAGACAGGCCTGTGCTAAAGCAGTGTGTACAGTAAGACAGGCCCGTAGTGCAGCAGTGTGTACAGTAAGACAGGCCTGTAGTGCAGCAGTGTGTACAGTGAGACAGACCTGTAGTGCAGCAGTGTGTACAGTGAGACAGGCCTGTGCTAAAGCAGTGTGTACAGTAAGACAGGCCTGTAGTGCGGCAGTGTGTACAGTAAGACAGGCCTGTAGTGCGGCAGTGTGTACAGTAAGACAGGCCTGTAGTGCATCAGTGTGTACAGTAAGACAGGCCTGTGCTAAAGCAGTGTGTACAGTAAGACAGGCCCGTAGTGCGGCAGTGTGTACAGTAAGACAGACCTGTAGTGCGGCAGTGTGTACAGTAAGACAGGCCTGTAGTGCGGCAGTGTGTACAGTAAGACAGGCCTGTAGTGCGGCAGTGTGTACAGTAAGACAGACCTGTGCTAAAGCAGTGTGTACAGTAAGACAGGCCCGTAGTGCGGCAGTGTGTACAGTAAGACAGGCCTGTAGTGCAGCAGTGTGTGCAGTAAGACAGGCCCGTAGTGCAGCAGTGTGTGCAGTAAGACAGGCCTGTGCTAAAGCAGTGTGTACAGTAAGACAGGCCTGTAGTGCGGCAGTGTGTACAGTAAGACAGGCCTGTAGTGCAGCAGTGTGTACAGTAAGACAGGCCTGTAGTGCATCAGTGTGTACAGTAAGACAGGCCTGTGCTAAAGCAGTGTGTACAGTAAGACAGGCCTGTAGTGCAGCAGTGTGTACAGTAAGACAGGCCCGTAGTGCAGCAGTGTGTACAGTAAGACAGGCCCGTAGTGCGGCAGTGTGTACAGTAAGACAGGCCTGTAGTGCATCAGTGTGTACAGTAAGACAGGCCCGTAGTGCAGCAGTGTGTACAGTAAGACAGGCCCGTAGTGCGGCAGTGTGTAAAGTAAGACAGGCCTGTAGTGCATCAGTGTGTACAGTAAGACAGGCCTGTAGTGCAGCAGTGTGTACAGTAAGACAGGCCTGTGCTAAAGCAGTGTGTACAGTAAGACAGGCCTGTGCTAAAGCAGTGTGTACAGTAAGACAGGCCCGTAGTGCAGCAGTGTGTGCAGTAAGACAGGCCTGTAGTGCATCAGTGTGTACAGTAAGACAGGCCTGTGCTAAAGCAGTGTGTACAGTAAGACAGGCCCGTAGTGCAGCAGTGTGTACAGTAAGACAGGCCTGTAGTGCAGCAGTGTGTGCAGTAAGACAGGCCCGTAGTGCAGCAGTGTGTACAGTAAGACAGGCCTGTAGTGCAGCAGTGTGTGCAGTAAGACAGGCCTGTAGTGCAGCAGTGTGTACAGTAAGACAGGCCTGTAGTGCAGCAGTGTGTACAGTAAGACAGGCCTGTGCTAAAGCAGTGTGTACAGTAAGACAGGCCCGTAGTGCAGCAGTGTGTACAGTAAGACAGGCCCGTAGTGCAGCAGTGTGTACAGTAAGACAGGCCTGTAGTGCGGCAGTGTGTACAGTAAGACAGGCCTGTAGTGCAGCAGTGTGTACAGTAAGACAGGCCTGTGCTAAAGCAGTGTGTACAGTAAGACAGGCCCGTAGTGCAGCAGTGTGTACAGTAAGACAGGCCCGTAGTGCAGCAGTGTGTACAGTAAGACAGGCCTGTGCTAAAGCAGTGTGTACAGTAAGACAGGCCTGTAGTGCAGCAGTGTGTACAGTAAGACAGGCCTGTAGTGCAGCAGTGTGTGCAGTAAGACAGGCCTGTAGTGCGGCAGTGTGTACAGTAAGACAGGCCTGTAGTGCGGCAGTGTGTACAGTAAGACAGGCCTGTGCTAAAGCAGTGTGTACAGTAAGACAGGCCCGTAGTGCAGCAGTGTGTACAGTAAGACAGGCCTGTGCTAAAGCAGTGTGTACAGTAAGACAGGCCTGTAGTGCAGCAGTGTGTACAGTGAGACAGGCCTGTGCTAAAGCAGTGTGTAAAGTAAGACAGGCCTGTAGTGCAGCAGTGTGTGCAGTAAGACAGGCCTGTAGTGCAGCAGTGTGTACAGTAAGACAGGCCTGTAGTGCAGCAGTGTGTACAGTAAGACAGGCCTGTGCTAAAGCAGTGTGTACAGTAAGACAGGCCCGTAGTGCAGCAGTGTGTACAGTAAGACAGGCCCGTAGTGCAGCAGTGTGTACAGTAAGACAGGCCTGTAGTGCGGCAGTGTGTACAGTAAGACAGGCCTGTAGTGCAGCAGTGTGTACAGTAAGACAGGCCTGTGCTAAAGCAGTGTGTACAGTAAGACAGGCCCGTAGTGCAGCAGTGTGTACAGTAAGACAGGCCCGTAGTGCAGCAGTGTGTACAGTAAGACAGGCCTGTGCTAAAGCAGTGTGTACAGTAAGACAGGCCTGTAGTGCAGCAGTGTGTACAGTAAGACAGGCCTGTAGTGCAGCAGTGTGTGCAGTAAGACAGGCCTGTAGTGCGGCAGTGTGTACAGTAAGACAGGCCTGTAGTGCGGCAGTGTGTACAGTAAGACAGGCCTGTGCTAAAGCAGTGTGTACAGTAAGACAGGCCCGTAGTGCAGCAGTGTGTACAGTAAGACAGGCCCGTAGTGCAGCAGTGTGTACAGTAAGACAGGCCTGTGCTAAAGCAGTGTGTACAGTAAGACAGGCCCGTAGTGCAGCAGTGTGTACAGTAAGACAGGCCCGTAGTGCAGCAGTGTGTACAGTAAGACAGGCCTGTGCTAAAGCAGTGTGTACAGTAAGACAGGCCTGTAGTGCAGCAGTGTGTACAGTGAGACAGGCCTGTGCTAAAGCAGTGTGTAAAGTAAGACAGGCCTGTAGTGCGGCAGTGTGTACAGTAAGACAGGCCTGTAGTGCGGCAGTGTGTACAGTAAGACAGGCCTGTGCTAAAGCAGTGTGTACAGTAAGACAGGCCTGTAGTGCGGCAGTGTGTACAGTAAGACAGGCCTGTGCTAAAGCAGTGTGTACAGTAAGACAGGCCTGTAGTGCGGCAGTGTGTACAGTAAGACAGGCCTGTAGTGCAGCAGTGTGTGCAGTAAGACAGGCCTGTAGTGCGGCAGTGTGTACAGTAAGACAGGCCTGTAGTGCAGCAGTGTGTACAGTAAGACAGGCCTGTGCTAAAGCAGTGTGTACAGTAAGACAGGCCCGTAGTGCAGCAGTGTGTACAGTAAGACAGGCCCGTAGTGCAGCAGTGTGTACAGTAAGACAGGCCTGTAGTGCGGCAGTGTGTACAGTAAGACAGGCCTGTAGTGCGGCAGTGTGTACAGTAAGACAGGCCTGTGCTAAAGCAGTGTGTACAGTAAGACAGGCCTGTAGTGCGGCAGTGTGTACAGTAAGACAGGCCTGTGCTAAAGCAGTGTGTACAGTAAGACAGGCCTGTAGTGCGGCAGTGTGTACAGTAAGACAGGCCCGTAGTGCAGCAGTGTGTACAGTAAGACAGGCCTGTAGTGCGGCAGTGTGTACAGTAAGACAGGCCTGTGCTAAAGCAGTGTGTAAAGTAAGACAGGCCTGTAGTGCGGCAGTGTGTACAGTAAGACAGGCCTGTAGTGCATCAGTGTGTACAGTAAGACAGGCCTGTGCTAAAGCAGTGTGTACAGTAAGACAGGCCCGTAGTGCGGCAGTGTGTACAGTAAGACAGGCCTGTAGTGCGGCAGTGTGTACAGTAAGACAGGCCTGTAGTGCGGCAGTGTGTACAGTAAGACAGGCCTGTGCTAAAGCAGTGTGTACAGTAAGACAGGCCTGTAGTGCGGCAGTGTGTACAGTAAGACAGGCCTGTGCTAAAGCAGTGTGTACAGTAAGACAGGCCTGTAGTGCAGCAGTGTGTACAGTAAGACAGGCCTGTGCTAAAGCAGTGTGTACAGTAAGACAGGCCTGTAGTGCGGCAGTGTGTACAGTAAGACAGGCCCGTAGTGCAGCAGTGTGTACAGTAAGACAGGCCCGTAGTGCAGCAGTGTGTACAGTAAGACAGGCCCGTAGTGCAGCAGTGTGTGCAGTAAGACAGGCCTGTGCTAAAGCAGTGTGTAAAGTAAGACAGGCCTGTAGTGCATCAGTGTGTACAGTAAGACAGGCCTGTAGTGCGGCAGTGTGTACAGTAAGACAGGCCTGTGCTAAAGCAGTGTGTACAGTAAGACAGGCCCGTAGTGCAGCAGTGTGTACAGTAAGACAGGCCTGTAGTGCGGCAGTGTGTACAGTAAGACAGGCCTGTAGTGCGGCAGTGTGTACAGTAAGACAGGCCTGTAGTGCAGCAGTGTGTACAGTAAGACAGGCCTGTGCTAAAGCAGTGTGTACAGTAAGACAGGCCTGTAGTGCGGCAGTGTGTACAGTAAGACAGGCCCGTAGTGCGGCAGTGTGTACAGTAAGACAGGCCCGTAGTGCAGCAGTGTGTACAGTAAGACAGGCCTGTAGTGCGGCAGTGTGTACAGTAAGACAGGCCTGTAGTGCAGCAGTGTGTGCAGTAAGACAGGCCTGTAGTGCGGCAGTGTGTACAGTAAGACAGGCCTGTAGTGCAGCAGTGTGTACAGTAAGACAGACCTGTGCTAAAGCAGTGTGTACAGTAAGACAGGCCTGTAGTGCAGCAGTGTGTACAGTAAGACAGGCCTGTAGTGCGGCAGTGTGTACAGTAAGACAGGCCTGTAGTGCAGTGTACCAGTGTCTGACAGGTAAGAGCCCAGCCACACATACTGCCTCCTGTCTGTCACAGGGTCTGTGATCCACTGACAGACGGAAGGGGAAAATTCAGCCAGGACAGTTTGATGTAAGGGATTTCTGGGATGAGGGTATTGAAGCAAAATGCTAAACTGCTCTACACTAAAACAGCCTGCTCCATGCTTACTTAGTCTGCTCTGAGATAATGCAGCCCTCTAATCATTAACGAGGGTCCACTCAACTCATTCTCATTCTCAGTGCTAATCCAGTTTATTCTACCTGAAACCGACCCAGAAAACTGACAAAGAGCAGAATCCACAACGGTTCCATTTACCCATCAGTAAACGACCATCTAGAGAACATTAACATATGTGATGCATGAACTCTTCTTTGCTCGACAGTGACAGTGACATGTGTGAGAAAAGCCTAAGCCTGTCACAGTACTGACATGAAGGGCCAGGGCACTGCATTCAGACATCATTATGCTATACTGCTCCACTATGGGCCCCCACTTTAACTTACTTTTTTGCTCTTTAAAAAGTTCTGCCAAGCTTGGATAGACTCATTAAAGGGCATTATTCAGGGCCAATGAAGCTCAAAAGGCCGCCAACAATGGAGCTAATCACCAGCTCTTCCACAGCCCCGTGAGCAGACTTCTCTTCTTCACGACAAGTGTCCAGATTCAAATACGACGCCACTGTCTCTCAAAAGCACAGATCACTGCGTCGCTTCTCCATTTCACTGACTGGAGCCACGCCTTTTAAAAACATTCGCATGTCCTCTAGGGCAAGGTAGCATATAAACCTCACGATCACATTTCGAGAAGAAACTGCAAAACTGTTGGATCGATGTGACTCTGTGGAATATTTATCACATTCTCTGTCACAGCTTTGTCCAGGTTTGTTATGTCCTGTAACGATTCATCGTGGCACGATACATCGCGGTGCAAAAATGTGACGGTATGCATCGCATACATTCACCAGTGGTAGTAAATACATATATAAAATGAAAGTGGTCAACTGTATCATTATTTGTGTCACCAGTGCACAGAGCCATAGAGGCCTCCCGTTTTACATGTTTCAGTGATAGACAGACAGAAGAGGTTTCAGTAGCAGACTAACAGCATCAGTGTGAAATGTAATGGGTGTGGCTGGAGCTGAGATTGAAATCGAGGATGCGCCAACATTTTCGCTTTCCGATCATTCAGCAGGAGAATGGCGACAAACACTGTCCAAAAACCATCAGCTACACTACTGGCAATACCACGAATAGGATGCAGCATCTACAACACCACCACAACGACACACTCTGGTCAGGAGATGTGAGAGAGAAAGTGCTTAAAGGCTAAACTCCTCTGGAAAAAAGTTTTGCATCCCTGTTCCTTCATGCATGTGCAAGAGCACAAGATATAACCAGATCCATAGGAGTGTTTATCACTAAAGACATGAGACCAAACTCGGTAGTCGACAATGAAGGATTTCGCCTATTACTTGGCCAAATACAGCATCCCGTCACGTTCGTGTTTTACTCAGTCTGTAATACCAGCCTTGTACAGCGAAGCACAAACCAAAGTGAGAGAAATTCTTAAGAGTGAGGAGAGTGTGGTGATGAGGACAGATGGGTGGACGTCCAGGGCTGTTCAGAGCTACGTTACAAAAACGCCGCATGTTATCCGTAGTGAGTGGGTACTGAAAAGTTTTGTGCTCCAGACTCGTCCGCTTTTTGAGACGCACACAGGAACAAACATGGCTGATGTTTTAAAATCGGCAGAATCAGTAGTGTGTGTGACAGTATCTTAGCTCATTAACTTGTGACTAAATTTGAGTGTTGTGTGTTGAGATGCAATTTTCATAATTTCGTATTAACATAATACAGACAGACCTATTCAATTAGATGTTATTTTATGGTTGAACACTATTTATTGTTGTCTAGCTTTCAAAGAATTCCTCCTGGGTCATGCTGTCGTCACTTTTGGTTTAATGGTACAAAAAGACAACAGTAGTTCAGCATTGTTAATGCATCAAAAATAAATCCATTGTTTTCATCCCAGTGTCAGTTCAATTGATTTTCTTACAAATATCATGGAATCAAACCATAAACATAGTATTGTGAATTGAATCGAACCATGAGCTGAGTGTATCGTTACATCCCAAGTAATGTCCTCCTCAAAGTCGAGATCTCACTCCAGGCATTAGCCTTGATAGGAGAACAGCATGCTAGTGTGGCACAAAGAGTCCTGCACAATTAGCACTGGCCTTAATTAGTTTTTATTACTCCTGATGATCTGTCCCAGTGAACGTTAAGATGAAGGTTTAATATTTGTTGGTGCTGAATTCCAGTGAAGTCTAATTACAGTAACAAACTGTCCTCCAACACCAGAAAAATCAGGATCTGAAACGGCTAACAAAGCTATGTGAAGCTAATCGCAGCATTCGGCTGGATTTCCTTACTGCTCTCTCTCTCTCCCCCCTCCCTCTCTGCCATGCTGATTGC
The DNA here is from genome assembly GCF_902362185.1 of Chanos chanos. Classification (NCBI taxonomy): domain Eukaryota; kingdom Metazoa; phylum Chordata; class Actinopteri; order Gonorynchiformes; family Chanidae; genus Chanos; species Chanos chanos. The sequence continues at coordinate 58,033,601 of NC_044497.1, forward strand.
TGAGTGGTTAAGACAGACAGGGAAATAGGAAACACTGATTGGTTACAGCAGAAGTCTGAATCAGAGTGCCACAGGACCTTCACAGAAAAACCTATGTGTAAAACGCACACAAAGAATCAGATGTCAGTACACAGTACAATTCTACATGCCACACTCTGGATGGTGAAGCCAATTAATATATTTTTTTTCTTTGCTTTTAATTCACGACAGCTGTGGCAGTGTGTAGGTGCCAAAAGTACATGTCTATGTGTACACAGATTTGAATGTTTTTTACACTGAGCTCAGCTTTACAAAGCACAATATCAGAACATTTCATCAACCAGAAGATTGTGTTATGGACCCTACACACAAGCATAACGACAAAAGGACAAACCTCTCTTTCTCTCATAACAGGTTTATGCTTTAAAATGGGCGAATTTAGTTTACGTGCATTTTCACTCTGGAGAGATTTTAACATTTCACCTTTAAAGACATTGATTTCTCAATGAAATATCACTTGCATGTTGCTCATATTAGCGACCTCACGGTGGCCACTGCTTTCAGTCTTGTTAAGAATGTACCGCTGTGTCAGGAAACAGCGCTTTTCCATGGATTCTTATGGCACTGATGTTCAGGCGACCATGAGTGAGCCATGGATTCTTATGGCACTAATGTTCAGGCGACCATGAGTGAGCCATGGATTCTTATGGCACTGATGTTCAGGCGACCATGAGTGAGCCATGGATTCTTATGGCACTGATGTTCAGGCGACCATGAGTGAGGCATGGATTCTTATGGCACTGATGTTCAGGCGACCATGAGTGAGCCATGGATTCTTATGGCACTAATGTTCAGGCGACCATGAGTGAGGCAGAGTGCAGGGAACCCCCACGGCCACAGGGCAGGGAGCGACTGGCAGTTACAGGAACCAGGGCGCATCTCAGGATGATCTGAGTTGATAGGAGCTTCAGGGTAAGAGGTAGAGAACAATGTTCCAGCCTCTCTCTCTCTCCACCTCTCTCTCTCTCTCTCTCTCACACACACACACACACACACACAGACACACACACACAGACTGCTGGTCCAGTTTCAGCATTAACATGCATACGGCTCCAGTCACGTGTGGAACTCTCAGTGGTAGTGAATGTCAGCCATTCCCCTTCCTCTCCAGTCCCAGTGCGTGGTGTTGTGTACAGACACAGGGCCTGACATGAGCGACACGGAAGAGCCCTATGGCTTCATTCTCCTAGCAAAACAAAGACACAGGGCTCTGCTATTAGGAGGTTTACTACTTACTCTGAGTTGACTTATCCAGGTTAGTCACTAAGCCACGTACTTGGAACACCCTCCAGCTTGAGGGACGATGACATCGCCAACAAGAAAGGTCACTCAGCTTCAGTAGTTTGGCAATATTCTGGCTATTTACAATCCGACAAAAAACAGAGCAGCCTGCGCTGCAAACTGTGGCAAAAACACATGCCATCAAAGACAGGCAACACCACAAACCTGTCTCAGCATTAGAAACAGTATCACCCGTTAGAACACAAAGACAGGCAACACCACAAACCTGTCTCAGCACTGGAAACAGTATCACCCGTTAGAACACAAAGACAGACAACACCACAAACCTGTCTCAGCATTAGAAACAGTATCACCCGTTAGAACACAAAGACAGGCAACACCACAAACCTGTCTCAGCATTAGAAACAGTATCACCCGTTAGAACACAAAGACAGACAACACCACAAACCTGTCTCAGCATTAGAAACAGTATCACCCGTTAGAACACAAAGACAGGCAACACCACAAACCTGTCTCAGCATTAGAAACAGTATCACCCGTTAGAACACAAAGACAGACAACACCACAAACCTGTCTCAGCACTGGAAACAGTATCACCCGTTACAACACAAAGACAGACAACACCACAAACCTGTCTCAGCACTGGAAACAGTATCACCCGTTACAACACAAAGACAGACAACACCACAAACCTGTCTCAGCACTGGAAACAGTATCACCCGTTACAACACAAAGACAGACAACACCACAAACCTGTCTCAGCATTAGAAACAGTATCACCCGTTAGAACACAAAGACAGACAACACCACAAACCTGTCTCAGCATTAGAAACAGTATCACCCGTTAGAACACAAAGACAGGCAACACCACAAACCTGTCTCAGCATTGGAAACAGTATCACCCGTTAGAACACAAAGACAGGCAACACCACAAACCTGTCTCAGCATTAGAAACAGTATCACCCGTTACAACACAAAGACAGACAACACCACAAACCTGTCTCAGCATTAGAAACAGTATCACCCGTTAGAACACAAAGACAGACAACACCACAAACCTGTCTCAGCATTGGAAACAGTATCACCCGTTAGAACACAAAGACAGACAACACCACAAACCTGTCTCAGCATTGGAAACAGTATCACCCGTTACAACACAAAGACAGACAACACCACAAACCTGTCTCAGCACTGGAAACAGTATCACCCGTTAGAACACAAAGACAGGCAACACCACAAACCTGTCTCAGCATTAGAAACAGTATCACCCATTACAACACAAAGACAGGCAACACCACAAACCTGTCTCAGCATTGGAAACAGTATCACCCGTTAGAACACAAAGACAGGCAACACCACAAACCTGTCTCAGCATTGGAAACAGTATCACCCGTTAGAACACAAAGACAGACAACACCACAAACCTGTCTCAGCATTGGAAACAGTATCACCCGTTAGAACACAAAGACAGACAACACCACAAACCTGTCTCAGCATTGGAAACAGTATCACCCGTTAGAACACAAAGACAGACAACACCACAAACCTGTCCATTGGAAACAGTATCACCCGTTAGAACACAAAGACAGACAACACCACAAACCTGTCTCAGCATTGGAAACAGTATCACCCGTTAGAACACAAAGACAGACAACACCACAAACCTGTCTCAGCATTGGAAACAGTATCACCCGTTAGAACGCAAAGACAGACAACACCACAAACCTGTCTCAGCATTGGAAACAGTATCACCCGTTAGAACACAAAGACAGACAACACCACAAACCTGTCTCAGCATTAGAAACAGTATCACCCGTTAGAACACAAAGACAGGCAACACCACAAACCTGTCTCAGCATTGGAAACAGTACCACCCGTTAGAACACAAAGACAGACAACACCACAAACCTGTCTCAGCATTGGAAACAGTATCACCCGTTAGAACACAAAGACAGGCAACACCACAAACCTGTCTCAGCATTAGAAACAGTATCACCCGTTAGAACACAAAGACAGACAACACCACAAACCTGTCTCAGCATTGGAAACAGTATCACCCGTTAGAACACAAAGACAGGCAACACCACAAACCTGTCTCAGCATTGGAAACAGTATCACCCGTTAGAACACAAAGACAGACAACACCACAAACCTGTCCATTGGAAACAGTATCACCCGTTAGAACACAAAGACAGACAACACCACAAACCTGTCTCAGCATTGGAAACAGTATCACCCGTTAGAACACAAAGACAGACAACACCACAAACCTGTCTCAGCATTGGAAACAGTATCACCCGTCAGAACACAAAGACAGGCAACACCACAAACCTGTCCATTGGAAACAGTATCACCCGTTAGAACACAAAGACAGACAACACCACAAACCTGTCTCAGCATTGGAAACAGTATCACCCGTTAGAACACAAAGACAGACAACACCACAAACCTGTCTCAGCATTGGAAACAGTATCACCCGTTAGAACACAAAGACAGGCAACACCACGAACCTGTCTCAGCATTGGAAACAGTATCACCCGTTAGAACACAAAGACAGACAACACCACAAACCTGTCTCAGCATTGGAAACAGTATCACCCGTTAGAACACAAAGACAGACAACACCACAAACCTGTCTCAGCATTGGAAACAGTATCACCCGTTAGAACACAAAGACAGGCAACACCACAAACCTGTCTCAGCATTGGAAACAGTATCACCCGTTAGAACACAAAGACAGGCAACACCACAAACCTGTCTCAGCATTAGAAACAGTATCACCCGTTAGAACACAAAGACAGGCAACACCACAAACCTGTCTCAGCATTGGAAACAGTATCACCCGTTAGAACACAAAGACAGGCAACACCACAAACCTGTCTCAGCATTGGAAACAGTATCACCCGTTAGAACACAAAGACAGGCAACACCACAAACCTGTCTCAGCATTGGAAACAGTATCACCCGTTAGAACACAAAGACAGGCAACACCACAAACCTGTCTCAGCATTGGAAACAGTATCACCCGTTAGAACACAAAGACAGACAACACCACAAACCTGTCTCAGCATTGGAAACAGTATCACCCGTTAGAACACAAAGACAGGCAACACCACAAACCTGTCTCAGCATTGGAAACAGTATCACCCGTTAGAACACAAAGACAGACAACACCACAAACCTGTCTCAGCATTGGAAACAGTATCACCCGTTAGAACACAAAGACAGGCAACACCACAAACCTGTCTCAGCATTGGAAACAGTATCACCCGTTAGAACACAAAGACAGACAACACCACAAACCTGTCTCAGCATTGGAAACAGTACCACCCGTTACAACACAAAGACAGACAACACCACAAACCTGTCTCAGCATTGGAAACAGTTTAAAAGACTTTTAGACTGTGCACTCTGAGCCGTCATCCATGTGTGCTGCGTCACACTGCAGCATTTAATTATTCTGTTACGAGATTTATTGTGTTGAGGAAAAAGGACAGAAAAAGGATTTGACTTAGTTTACTTATTTTACCTATGCGTATATTGATGTTGAAAAGAGATTTTGTCATTATAATTGCTTTGAATGTTCTACCTCAGATTTGTGAAATGTTCCGCTGTTTGGCAAGTGTTTGTCATGTTCCGACCACAAAGAATAGTTTAAAACCTAAATTAACCAAGAATCAGACTTTAAACTTGAAAGAAGAAATGATTTGACATTGACATTAATTATTGATATTGACTAATATGAAAATTTTTATTGTGATAGCATTTTTGGCCATATCGCCCAGCCCTAACTGACAGCATTGTAATTGCTGAACAATACAAATTATTCCTGACGAATACAATTTGCCTAATAACTGTGCATGCAGTGCAAACACGCTATCGATGTTGATGACATGCAGCTGTACAGATCAGTCAAGCCAGGTGAGGTCCAAAATATAAGATACTTATGTATGGGACCCATGCCTTTCCGTGTGCCACCTCTGTCAGCCCAGGCCAAAACAGTGCTGGCCTCCTCCTTTGTTCAACTTACCCATCATTTTCCCACCCGCTTCCAACAACCTCAGCAGCAAGATCCAGACCCTCCCCCCCAACCCCCCACCCCCCCACACACACTCTAATGAGACAGCCCTGGACAATGCTGGCATTGTTTAGCACCTAAGTTTGAGAACACTAGCTGTTTACCCAGGCAGTTGTCTGGCCCAAACTCTCCTGCTGCTTACTGGTACACGCTCAGATTAACCCTGCTCTCTGGCCCAACACAATAGAGTCTTTGACAGAGTCGATATAGACCCCCACCAATTTGTCCTCCACTCTACCCTCTCTTCTCTCCCCTCCCTGCTTCACCACCTCTCCATCATGCACTGAGAAAGGACTTCCACTGCTCAAGCCTGACACTGGCTCCTGTTTATTTACTGTTCATATGTACTGATTTACTGTTCATATGTACTGATTTACTGTTCTTATGCACTGATTTACTGTTCTTATGTACTGATTTACAGTTCTTATGTACCACTGTGCTGTTCTTATGTACTGATTTACTGTTCATATGTACTGATTTACTGTTCTTATGTACCACTGTGCTGTTCTTATGCACTGATTTACTGTTCTTATGTACTGATTTACAGTTCTTATGTACCACTGTGCTGTTCTTATGTACTGATTTACTGTTCATATGTACTGATTTACTGTTCTTATGTACCACTGTGCTGTTCTTATGTACTGATTTACTGTTCTTATGTACTGATTTACTGTTCATATGTACTGATTTACTGTTCTTATGTACTGATTTACTGTTCTAATGTACTGATTTACTGTTCTTATGTACCACTGTACTGTTCTTATGTACTGATTTACTGTTCATATGTACAGATTTACTGATATGAACTGGTGTAAGATAGTGTGAACTGGTGTAAGATGGTATGAACTGGTATAAGATGGTATGAACTGGTGTAAGATGGTGTGAACTGGTGTAAGATGGTATGAACTGGTGTAAGATGGTATGAACTGGTGTAAGATTGTGTGAACTGGTGTAAGATGGTGTGAACTAGTGTAAGATGGTGTGACTGGTATAAGATGGTGTGAACTGGTGTAAGATGGTGTGAACTGGTGTAAGATGGTATGAACTGGTGTAAGATGGTGTGAGCTGGTGTAAGATGGTATGAGCTGGTGTAAGATGGTGTGAACTGGTGTAAGATGGTGTGAACTGGTGTAAGATGGTGTGAGCTGGTGTAAGATGGTATGAACTGGTGTAAGATGGTGTGACTGGTGTAAGATGGTGTGAACTGGTGTAAGATGGTATGAACTGGTGTAAGATGGTATGAACTGGTGTAAGATGGTGTGAACTGGTGTAAGATGGTATGAACTGGTGTAAGATGATGTGACCTGACGGACTTGTTCTGATGACTTTCAAAGTGACAACAGCCATGGCTGGACATGAAATGTCAGAAAATATAGTTTGGAAAAAGGACCACTGTCCACCTGGACCAAAATAAAGGTAATTATCCCCAAAACTGGGAGTTCTCTTTGTTAATGTATATGTGCAGTACTTATTTTCAATTAACTGATTTGTTGAGTCATTTGTGTAATTATGATCGGATTCATGCTTCTGGTTTTTTTGCTAATAACAGAGCTGTGACTGGTGTTTTCTCCCATTTTTTCAATATTCACAGAGATTTATTCAAAGCTACTCTTTTTGTGGAAGTTTTCCAGCTATTGACATAGGATGAGGAGACTTGTCTACACCAACAGCACTAAAAACAATGGGCCATGAGTCACCTGCCATCCAAATCAGTGTGGACTAATTAAACAGAGACAAACGCAGCTGTGACATAATGCTGTGAATTATCCACAGGCAGACTGCTGACACACAGGGTCGGAGATTTTGAGGATTCACAAATTTAAAAAAGAAAAAAAAAAACAGTCGACTTCTGAGTGTATCGCTTATAATGTGACTTTAAAACATTTTATTGTTACACGACACAGAATTTTAAAAGTGTTTTTAGGAGAATAAATCCATTAAAGTGTGGGGGTCAAACTTTGCATGAAAAAGTCTGAGGCCACGTGCCAAGGAGCCCTAATGAAATGAGCCTGCCTTGTTTTTGTTAATACATTCAAGTCCACACTGCTCTCAACCACAGATACACACTCACGCTGTCGGACAGACGTACTTGTGTGTGTTTTAGACGTTTTAAATGTAAATTCTCTGAAAAAAAAACAGTGGTGGGTTATTCTGCTATTGTAGAGCTCACGAGCAATCCGCGACTGGAGCCAAGTTGAGGACAATTCAAACAGATCCGCGTTAGCGGTAACCGCCCTTTGCCCAACACCACACGACCTGCGGCTGACACAAACCCTCCGTCACCGACATCACCACGCGCACTGGCGACCTGGGGCGCTAGAAACCTAATATCTTTGAGTGGGCAATTTTAAAAATATAATATGTTAAAAAAAAGAACTCAGTCTGCTTAAAATTTTAAACAGAAGATTATTCACAACATATGACATACTCCACACGCTGCATAAGGGAACAAATTCATGTCAATAAATTAAAATATTGACAAACCGATTATGGTCAGATAGTGTGTAATACATCCCGCTGACAGTATTCGGTAGCGCGTGATCTCGGACTTGAGCACGAATTTGTGCACAGTATTTTGAAGTGTAATTTTATTCGATATATAACCATTTTTTGGGCGACAGACACTGAGCGATCTACACCGTTGAAAAGGGATAACCTGGTGGCAGTTCCAGTTCTGCATGGTGGCGAGCAATGCAGAATTGCCATAGTATTGAACTAGCAAATCCACTGGGATGTCTACGAAATTTGACGAGTGACCTATATTTTTGTACTGCGACATTCGTCATGTGGGCCAAAGAACAAGCCCTGGGTTTGGAGGTAATAGTTAACATTTTAGCGTCATTTTCCAAAGTCGTCCGGAGGAGTGAACTAATTAATTAAATTTGGCGAAAATTTAAAATAACCGATTAGAGACATTCTGCCTTCGCCGCGCTGTACCCGACTTCTACCATAAGCATAAACGAGTTATTGAGTCAAACTGGCATCTGAATAAGACGAGACTCCTGAGTGGCCCCGGAATGCGGTAGCGCAAAATGTATCTGTTCATGTTGCAAATTCATAGGCGGAAATGATCCATTGCATGTCTTGTACCGAGCATGTTTCCTTTTGACTTTTCTTTGATTTTGGTAAACTGGAGAAGCACGTGCCCCGCCGGTAGCACTAAGCATGAGGTTCCGTCACTGACTAAAATTCGTCCTCACACCGCAGACCCTTCACGCAGAACGAGTCAGAAAACACAAATCCTACTCAGCACAAAATTCTCCACCACAAACGTCATGGATCAAATTCACAAAACCAAATTACTAAATAGGCAGAAGCAAATTTTCAACAGCCGAAATGCGATTTTTATTTGTACATTCGAAAATTAAGCTACTTAACTGCATTAAAAATTAAAAAAAAAAAAAATTAGGATGTGGTTTACCCACTATAATCATGTAAATCAAACAAAATGTCAAAGTAAATAATGAAATCACACACACACACACACACACACACACACACACACACACACACAAACACACAAGATGCCCTTAGCAGTAAGAGTTCCATCTGTGTGTGCCGTTGGCAGAGTGGTGCAGCACAGACAGCCTCACATGGCGTGTACACTGGAATATTCAAATGAGGAGTTAACAGATTACTAAATCATTAAGGCCTGACTGAACACGCTCGCCCGAACACGCTTGCCGCACTGGACACAAGCTGTCTGCTACTGCTCCTGCACGCCTGCCATTAGACATGCAAGAATGTTAACATTTCTGTGGGTATTATATGAGTAGTCTGAGTTGCCTGTCTCCTACAGTAGGACTCACCATATTGTGTCTGTTTACTACTCATATAACAGCCCAGCTCTGTGTCTGTTTACTACTCATATAACAGCCCAGCACTGTGTCTGTTTACTACTCATATAACAGCCCAGCACTGTGTCTGTTTACTACTCATATAACAGCCCAGCACTGTGTCTGTTTACTACTCATATAACAGCCCAGCACTGTGTCTGTTTACTACTCATATAACAGCCCAGCACTGTGTCTGTTTACTACTCATATAACAGCCCAGCACTGTGTCTGTTTACTACTCATATAACAGCCCAGCACTGTGTCTGTTTACTACTCATATAACAGCCCAGCACTGTGTCTGTTTACTACTCATATAACAGCCCAGCTCTGTGTCTGTTTACTACTCATATAACAGCCCAGCACTGTGTCTGTTTACTACTCATATAACAGCCCAGCTCTGTGTCTGTTTACTACTCATATAACAGCCCAGCTCTGTGTCTGTTTACTACTCATATAACAGCCCAGCTCTGTGTCTGTTTACTACTCATATAACAGCCCAGCTCTGTGTCTGTTTACTACTCATATAACAGCCCAGCACTGTGTCTGTTTACTACTCATATAACAGCCCAGCACTGTGTCTGTTTACTACTCATATAACAGCCCAGCACTGTGTCTGTTTACTACTCATATAACAGCCCAGCTCTGTGTCTGTTTACTACTCATATAACAGCCCAGTTCTGTGTCTGTTTATTACTCATATAACAGCCCAGCACTGTGTCTGTTTACTACTCATATATGAGAGCAAAGACATGCTGATGTCTATGGAACTAAAGGCAGAAAGTGGCATAGTTTATTGTTTGTTTTGATATGCATAGATGACATTGTTCACAAGGAGCTCACTGTTCAACAGCCAGTCAGAACTGCAAAGCTACGATTCAGACCTCAGATTTTGACTATAGATATAGATGAAAAATCATTCAAATTTTTAAACCCTAAATAACCACAGGAGTAGGATTCCTGCAGTGCTGTTGAGGAGAGGGGCGCTTTTATTTCTGAAATGCTGTCAAATGTGAGACAGAGGGCGAGACACCTGTGTTTCCACGGCTACCGTACTTTAACCTAGAGCTCTAAGTTCACAGTCAGGAAAACACCATGTCAACACACCCCTCCTCTTGTCTGGCAATTTGCATAAATTTGCATGATTTTATTCTGCATATGCTCTTTGTTCCCTGGATGGGAACCACAGGAACATGACTGAGCAGTCTTTGCTAAGCACCCGGAACATACTGAACAGCTCTGCCTATTTCAGGAAAACGAATTTTCAACAAATGAGCGGTGAATTTGGGAATTACTAATGGTCCGGAATATAAAACCATGACATATTCTGGTAGTGCTTTAGTGCAGGTGCATTTTTTACTTCTTTGATGAAACTGGCCTATAAAGCGAAAAAGAATTTAAGTGTTTGTAACAAAACCAAACAAAACTGACTTTTACTGCAGGTCAGTAACACATAAACATTACAGAGTTTCATAGCCAAACACTCTCTGACAAATATTGCAGACTTTTTCTACTGATGTGATTCAAAAATACAAAAGTAGGTCAGGCCTTTAACATTGCCTTTGGCCTGGTTTTCAAAAGCCGCCTTCAGACATCTCTGCTCTGTCCTCTGGTTGGATGAGCAATTCCTTACGTTTATTCACTGCATCACACACGGCCAGCACTCAGACGCCACTCCATCAACAGCAAGAGCCAGAACACACACACACACACACACACACACACACGCTCACACACACACACACACAAACACGCTCACACACGCGCACACACACACACACACACACACACACACACACACACACACTGGCTCACACTCTCACACACACACAGACACGCACACGCATACACACACACACACACACGCTCACACACACACACGCACACACGCACACACACACACACACACTGGCTCACACTCTCTCACACACACACACACACAGACACGCACACGCATACACACACACACACACGCTCACGCACACGCTCACACACACACACACACGCGCACACACGCTCACGCTCACACACACACACGCACACACATTGGCTCACACTCTCACACACACACACACACACACGCACACGCTCACACACACACACACACACACACACACACACACACGCACACACACGCACACACATTGGCTCACACTCTCACACACACACACACACACACACGCACACGCTCACACACACACACACACACACACACGCACACACACACGCACACACACACGCTCACACACACACTGGCTCACACTCTCACACACACACACACACACACGCACACGCGCACACACACACACACACACACACACGCACGCTCACACACACACTGGCTTCCTCTCCCTCCTGCGTGTGTACTCACCTCAGGCTGAATCAGTCTGATGAGTTTTGCCTCCTCCTCTCCTCCTCTTGCGGGCGAGGCCTGGTCGTACTCCTGGGAGAGACAGAGAAAAGAGGGAGAGAGAACATGGAGAGGTGTGCGGTCACATCTTTTGTCTTGACAAAACTTTAGATACTGCTTTTTATTGAGGGAGAGAAGTTTGACTACACATACACTAATTTTTTGTAAACTACTGTAACAATTGCAGTGTGTCCATCAATATTCAAACAAGGTATTGGGGTGCAGCCGGTGTGAAGCCTGTGCGTTAGTGTACAATCCAGAATGTCACATCTCAGACTATGTTACATCATTTTTGAAAAATAGTAGTTTTCACAGCCTCACATTCAACTGACGGAGTGTATGACATTAGACCAGCGCCGGTCCAACTCTGCTACTGTCTGGGTCTTCAAGGTTGTAATCCTCTCTGTACTAGTCTATAATCAGACCTGCTCCTCTTCAAGCCATCTGCTTTCTGCCTCTCTGCCTACACTTCATTAAAGCCAGAAACACACTCAACTGAGACCCTCTCTTTCTCTCTGTGCTCATAACTCTGTGTATGTGTGTGTGTGTGTGTGTGTGTGTGTGTTTTCTCTGTGCTTATATGTGTGTGTTCACCATGCTCATTTCTGTGTGTGTGTGTGTGTGTGTGTGTGTGTGTGTTTTCTCTGTGCTTATATGTGTGTGTGTGTGTGTGTTCACTATGCTCATTTCTGTGTGTGTGTGTGTGTGTTTTCTCTGTGCTTAAATGTGTGTGTGTGTGTGTGTGTGTGTGTGTTTTCTCATATCTGTCATATGTGTGTGTGTGTGTGTGTGTGTGTGTGTGTGATTTCGTTATTTACTTTGACATTTTGTTTGATTTACATGATTATAGTGGGTAAACCACATCCTAAAATGTTTTATTAATTTTAATGCAGTATGTGTGTGTTTTCTGTGTGCTCATATCTGTGTGTGTGTGTGTGTTTTCTGTGTGCTCATATCTGTGTGTGTGTGTGTGTGTGTGTTTTCTGTGTGCTCATATCTGTGTGTGTGTGTGTTTTCTCTATGCTAATATCTGTGTGTGTGTGTGTTTTCTGTGTGCTCATATCTGTGTGTGTGTGTGTGTGTGTGTTTTCTGTGTGCTCATATCTGTGTGTGTGTGTGTTTTCTCTCTATGCTCATAACTCTGTGTCTAGTGTGTGTGTGTGTGTGTATGTTTTCTGTGTGCTCATATCTGTGTATGTGTTTGTGTGTGTGTGTTTTCTCTGTGCTCATAACTCTGTGTGTGTGTGTATGTTTTCTCTGTGCTCATCTCTGTGTATCTGTGTATGTGTGTGTGTGTTTTCTCTGTGCTCATCTCTGTGTATCTGTGTATGTGTGTGTGTGTTTTCTCTGTGCTCATAACTCTGTGTGTGTGTGTATGTTTTCTCTGTGCTCATCTCTGTGTATCTGTGGATGGGTGTGTGTGTTTTCTCTGTGCTCATCTCTGTGTATCTGTGTATGTGTGTGTGTGTGTTTTCTCTGTGCTCATAACTCTGTGTGTGTGTGTATGTTTTCTCTGTGCTCATCTCTGTGTATCTGTGTATGTGTGTGTGTGTTTTCTCTGTGCTCATCTCTGTGTATCTGTGTATGTGTGTGTGTGTTTTCTCTGTGCTCATAACTCTGTGTGTGTGTGTATGTTTTCTCTGTGCTCATCTCTGTGTATCTGTGTATGTGTGTGTGTGTTTTCTCTGTGCTCATAACTCTGTGTGTGTGTGTGTTTTCTCTGTGCTCATCTCTGTGTATCTGTGTATGTGTGTGTGTGTTTTCTCTGTGTGCTGATACCTGCTGCTGTTACCACAGGAAGAGAGTTATCAGGACTGGGAGGGACTTATTCCCGTTTCCCATTAAGCCCTAGAATTCAGCTGAACTTAGAAAATTGGCAGTTTTTATTTCATGTATTTGAGTTGTACAGAAGGTTTGAACAGATCCATGACCTACCTCATATCAAATGGTGTAGCAAATAAATTGTAATGAAGTATTAACATTCATTATGTTCCATTATTAGCACGCTATTGTCCACAGAAAGGTCCTGGCTTACACACCTTTTAACATTATTTTCATCCAAAACATGTTTAAGACAAAACATGTCTAACATTTCCCTAAATGTTTTGGTGTTTGAAAATGTCATGATATTGTCTCTTCAGTGAATAATGATAAATCTGGTATTTAAAAAGGAGAGTGTGTGAAGGTAGGACATGCTGAATATCAGCAGCAGACCCACTAAACCAAACTGGGCCAGTGAATCTCCTCCCACTAACAGCAGCTGTGGTCCTGCTGCTGCTCACTGCCAATGCATGATAATGGTGCTAATTAGAAAATTGGTAGTCATGGCAACGGCCACTCATGCAGTGACATATGCAAAGAGTGTGTTGTGTGTATGGCAGCAGACATGTTGGGTTGTGGCCCTTAGTACTGTACTACCAATGTCGTAAAATGGAGGAAACTGCATCTTCAGCAGAGAGAGAAATATTCCGATTTCTCCCTGTACATTATCTACACTATCTTCTCATCCACTCGATAAACTACATGTTGTTTAGAAACAAATTTACAATCAGAGAGGTTCGTTCTTGTTATATTTCACGTGAGAGCAGAGATGAAGAGGTGACTATGCTAATCTATGCTAATCCAGTGCTGGCTCTCAGTTAAGGACACGTTTGGATGGGAATTAGGAGGATTCATTCTGTTAGGTGTACGTTGGGAATGTAGTCCAGCATGAGAAAACATTTATATTGTCTCACTGAGGTTCACAGATGGCAGCTATCATAAGTACTTGTGTATGGTGACATGAAGAATTAATTTTTTTTACATTGCTAGCTCCTGTTCATTTACTGATGTCAGTACTTTTTCATATAAATTTCAGTGTATAAATATGTGATTTTTAATGTTTGAGTGTGAAGAATATAGTGTGAAAACTGGGTCAGTTCTAAACCTTTTATCTCTGTGCTGATTGGACACTTGTGACCACCGCTTTAACCCGTTTCTCTGATCATACAGCCTAACATTACTGTATTACGACTCATGAAACGGACGTAAAAACGAACAAATTAATTTCACTGCTGACACGCTGTCATAATACTGAATTTTGTCCAAAATGCCAAGAAAACTTATGTAAAACAAAGCCTTCAAAACAAAAGGAACCCACTATACCTCCCTTGTGATAATGCAGTAAAAGTGTTTATTAAAGAGCAATATTTGGCGTTACCTCCCCACGTGCTTACAGCACCTGTAACCATCTGCACCCGTGACCCGCTGAACGTGAGCAATTTTCCTTCTTTCGAAACACAGCCTATTTAAAACCGTTATCGGCGTCATAACTGGAGTTAAACTGACAAAGGCTCTGGCGTTTGGATTTGTTAGTATCTTACAGAACGTGAATCTTATTTCATTTACTTCAGCAGCTGTTTCATGGCCGCTCACAGCACGTAGCTATAAAGTCGGCTCACCTCCCCATTTCCATGGCGACGCCAATCAACTCGAGAGCATTGTCACACAGGAGACTCTCGCAGTACAGGGGCGGGCTGGTCTTATATTACCATGAATTGACGAGCAACAATACTCCCTAATACCCTGATTAATGGGCTATGATGTTATGACGTGGCACGGGAAAACAATACTTCTCAACGGTACTCTGCTACATTTGTAATGAGTGTACAGTAAAATACATTGGTCCGTTTACAGTAACTGATAAAAGCAATTATTGAGTTTAACACTTACCCAAAACTCGTCAGCTCTCATCACAGGTAATGTAAAATGCTATAAGTACGGAGTGTAAAAATTCACCAGAGGCCAGGTTTGGCCACCTGTACACGAGTATTAGCACTGCTCGGCTCAACCTATGCATTCTGATTTGTTGGACATTTAAACTGAAAGCTGAATAAAATGTTGCCTTCATATTGCTTCCACAGTCTAGATATCATTTCCAAACGTGGAGATACACACCCGTCAGAAACTCTGACAGAAATGGTCACTTGTGCGAAAGGACAGCCGGACCACGAAACTGAACATTCTGATCCAGAAGCCACTTCTCCCTTTTACCAGAAAAAAATATTTAAAGACCATGAAAATGTAAAGGGTTTTAGAAATACCCACTGGATAAAGATTTCACCTATTTTTCAATTGTAACGTGTCATCTGTTCATAAATTCAGCGGTCGTGTTTAGGTGAACGCGATGTGGCTGTAAACAGGCCTACATAGGCTGCTCTCGGCCGCCACATCGCTTCCAAAGAAAAGGGAGTTAATATGTTTGGACAGAATTTTACAGCTCAGTTTTAAAACAGCCTTTACACGCCGATCACTGGGCACACCCTTAACCCGACTCGACCGCATAATTGATCTTTGCTAGTGATGACCTGACCTGATCCACGGGGATTAGTCGTTCGACCCTTGGTCTCTGGTCTGTAGGGAGTAAATGTCCGAGGCATTGGTTGCAGCGGCACGTGCTTCATGGTCAAGTACAAGTTCATCAGTGCTGTATGACGGTAAGATGTGTTCCCCTAATTTCAGCTGTTTAACAGGTTAGCAGAGATTTCGCTTCTATACTACCGAAAACAGCCTACATCACCGATTTTGTTATTTTGTGTCTATCTATGTGCGGATTCGTGCAGGTCTAATTTGAATAATTATTGAATCTGAAGTGTAGCCTCTGTATTGTTGATCGTGGATAGTTAGGGTGTGTGTAATATAGTAATATATATATATATATATTCCGGTCACATACACACCCACACACTCTAAGACACTGTGCATTCATACTGTTGCCACTCTATCTCCACAGTTGGTGGGAAACGTCTCCACCCTCCACAGAGATGCAGATGAGTCGGGTGCACTTGGGGTACTTTCATGACCTAGGTCGCCCCCCGCCTCCAAACCCGCGAGCGCTGTCTGTCATATTCGGCCCGACAAGACACTGCCACTTGCCCTCGAGCGTGGGAATGGGGGTCTCCAGTCGTTCACATCTTCCTCCGTCCGTTCAACCGAATCAATTAAGCAAGAACGACACCCCCTCCAGTTCATTTCATTTTTGTCACGTCTGCACTGTGTCCTAATTATTCCACTTTTGAGGAGCACAATACAGTTTCCTGTAGGATGCGAAGGATGCTTAATGACCGCACGTGGTTCATTCTGCCGCTGAAACACACTCGAGTCTATTCAAACATGGACGGTATTTGTTTGTGCTCTGACAGCACGTGCGTATGTGTACAGAAAATAATTAATATTTAAAAGATCATGTGGCAAAACAGTTAATTTCAGAACGCTACTCCCTTGTTGCACCGTATCTTCGTTCAAACGAAAGGTCCATGGTACAAGATGACATTGCCAAGATGACAGTGGAGACGGTTCTTACTTTCGGTTATCTAGCTTTATGACGGCCAGCATACTCATACAGCTAGATAACCAAAGATAAAAACACGTCTCCCGCGCTGTACCAAAACGTAATCGTCTATTATTCTGTGCTCTTTGAGTGCCATACTGTTGCCATTTTCTTATCCGGTCACAAGTAACGTCTTAGTAGAAGAATTTAAACTTCCATGAAGCGTTCAGCCCAATGCTTTACAGTGAAAGAAAACGCTTTAAACCAACTTTGTTCTAAATAATAGTACAGACTCATCGCGCGCAGTCATTTGGAGTGTTGATTTAAAAAATTTAAAGAAACAAAAGAGAGAGAAAAATGCAGCGCATCCATCCTTTGCTGTGAGCATGCTTTTATTCCACTCTGATGCTGCTTTGCTACGATTTACAGTGTAGTACGCTCAATATCTTGCGTATCCAGCCGAGAGAATATAAGGTACGTAGTAAAAGCGCAGGTTTTGGGAAAACGTCGAAGGGAACCAAAAGCATACTAGCGCAACAGCTGCTCGTTAGGAACTCAACTGTTGGCTTTTGTTGACAAAATTCTGTTACTCCATCATGCGTGATGTTTATATAGGCTATACATGAAAAGAGGCGGCTCTGCTCCGTCGCCTCTGACAGAAAATGCATGAGATGAACAGTTGAAGATGTCGCCCTTATGGGATAACGTTTGGAACGTCAGGGGTGAAAAAAGAGACGTGCTGAATGGGGTTAATCGCAGTGGCAAAATCCGCACCAACCTCACGAGGTCAAAGGTCTCCAGGCGCGGAGTTTAAACTTGAACTTCGAGTGAGTGATTAGCTACATTCACGCTGCTACCCCATTCGCCTTTTCTCTTAGTGTTTCCTTTAACTTGTGTTTTCTGTCTGGTGCTATGTTTAGCATGGAACGTTTCATCTGTAGGCTACTGATCTCAAAAACCGGATATTTCGGGACGCCATGTGCACAGTTTCGGACGCATTCTGTTGTAGTTTAACCGAACACATCTCGCTTCATGTCGTCAGCGCTGTGCAAAACTGAAGGCCGGAATCGGCCGTGGACAAGCTGGAACCGTTGCTGTCAGACAAGACAAACTGTTTTCATCCCTCACACGTGTATTTTAATATTCTTTATTCAAAGGGGTGGAACTCTACCGACAATAATATTATGATTATATAATTATGTCAGTTTATAATAGAGAATTTTCTGACGAACGATATATATTCTACACCACATTCTAAATTTTTCTACTTCATTTTCCGGTCACCACCGGCTCACTTTCTATCGCCTTAGATTTCTCTTTGTCATTGCTGTTATCCTTATTTTCCGCATATGTAGTACATGTGTAAGTACGGGATATGTTTATATATGATCTTAAAAGCTATCCACTAAGCCTGCACACATTAACAAATGCAAAGCAGCAACAGTAAAATTCGGCCGTTATTATGATAACACTAAAAACTAGATTACGTCGTTCAGTGTTTACACGCGACGTAAATGATCGTTTTACACTAAATTATAATTCAACCTACTGTGCTATGGAGGTTACCATGTTGGTTCCGACAACTAAATCTAATCAGTTATGGTGTATGACCAGCACGTTGCTTATTGTTGCTCTATAATGTAGTGTGTATTCGTAACAACACCAAGGACATGGAAATTCAGCTATTCATAATTATCGTTGCTTTAGCCTTGTATTTATTTATTCATCTGTTTATTAATTATTTACTCATTATTTACGTATTGCTCTTGTGGTCTCCGACACGACAGGTAGTACCAACCTTTAAGCAGTCTTTGATTCTAATTAGCCCTAATGCTGTCGGGGCGGGGTAGTCTGTAATTAAAGGGACAATATGACTTACGAGTTCGAATGCAGGTCGACCCTCTGCCGCTTGTCACATCTATGAGTCGAAAATCATCTTAAGTTATGGTCAGTGCTCCTCAGTGGTTCTACATTAAATCCAATACAGTAATCCAGCGTGTACTTAAAATTACCGCTTCTTTTCAAGTCATTACGGCTGCGGAGTTTAGTGCCAATTGAAACATATTCCAACCAACTGAAACATATTCCAACCATGCGACAGCAGAGCGTGAGAAGTGGACAAACTTTCCCGTTACATACTCTCCTCAGAGGCAAATGACTGGAGCACAGCGTTTGCGATGCAAGTTTTTTTTGGGGGGGGGAGGCTGGCCAATCCGCGGTCCATCCCACGTGATGTTAATATACGTGTTGAGAAAATCAACTCTTTCCCTTACTCCTCAGGATGAAGATTTCCCTGGCCTCTCCAGTGCAGCTGATAAACAGTTTCGAGAACTCACTTAAGCATACTCCTACACAACTAGTATGGTTCTAATTGAATGGTCACAGAGAAAAAGTGTTTGTCAATTGTTTAAATTGCATGTTTTGTATGTTTAAGTATTTGCGCATTAAAAAAAATCATATACCGAGTATTGCAATAAAACCGTTTTATAATGATAAAATTGAAACAAATTGGATTCATATGTCCATACGCTCCAGTTAAAAACCGTTTGCTCTTCTCATCGTGCTTAAAACGGAGCATGGATCGGGGTCACGTCGGTGACGTAGTCGTGTTTATTTGCTACGTGCAGCCATATTTAAATCAAGGAAATTAGTGAATCACAACATGCAAATCACACCATAATGACAACCCCAAGATACGGACCTAATTCGTGTGTTTGCTCAGGAGATGGATTTTTGAAACATTTGTCAGCTGTCCTTTCTTTTCGGTTGTCAGACAGATGTGATTGTTCGTAGTAATTAATGTGAATTTGTGCTCCTCTGGCGAAGATACATTTCTGTCGAAAAAATAACTGCTTAACAAGGCGCCTGCTGTTTCGACATTGTCAAGTGATCGGAGCTCCTGGTCCAGACAAATGTTTACTATTAATAATAACGAAAGAATGCATGCATTTGCTTTACATACGCATGCGTCCTGCAGTCTGCTGGTGAGTAATATTAAAAGATTTTAAGACGATGATTAAGAGTGATGTGTGTGTGTGTGTGTGTGTGTGTGAAATATATATATGAATATATACCACAGAGATGGATACACACTGAGATGAAGAAATATCCCCCATTCGACAAGAGCAACTTCTGTGAAGGTTTTATTTTATTCTATTTTATTTATTTGTTTATTTATTTTTACCTTTTGCTCATGCTTGAAACACCGCAGTTTCCCTAACAGTGATCAGTGAAATGCAATTAAGCAACATGTTCACAGATGGCCTGCTTTATATTAATATATATATATATATGTGTGTGTGTGTGTGTATATATGTGTGTGTGTATATATACATATATACATAAATATATAATCGATATATTTTGTAATTGTACAAGTGGGGGATTGAAGGTTTTATTTTTGAAGTTAATTGAAAAAGAAATAAAATGTCTTTGACTTCGCATCTGCTGGAAACTTGTTTGTTAAACGCTGGACAGTTAACACCTTGAATCAAACTATTCCTCATACTTGGTGGTTTGACTGTCACACTTAACTCTTCCGATGTGGGCCTATAAAGCGAAATGCCTGTCCGTTGCTGCATGCGTGTTATTGCGCCGTAGTAATGTGTCAGTGCGTAATGTATTGCGCTGTAGTAATGTGTCAGTGCGTAGGAGGTGGAGGGAAAAACTCATGGAATGAACACGTTCCTAATGCAGGACGGACACATAAGAATGTAAATTTACATATTGTACACACGGATTGTGTAGACTAAAGCTGCTTTACACAGGTGTTTTGCCGACATTTAAAGTAGGTCTAGTTGTTAGGCGCCGATTTTAGCTAGCAAAGCAGAACTGTAGGCTATTCTGAGAACCTGAATTTGTTTATTTTTAAACTACTTGACACACAGCCTATACAGGTTAGCCTCCCCGAGCTGTTTGCAATGTGACGCCGCTGTCCGCCTTCCCGGCCTTTTCAGTGCTTCGACTTGAATGTAGGCTTATTGCCATGTTGTATGTTGCAGTAAAACGCGTCACGTCGAGGATTTTAACCAATCATGTAAACACTATGTAGCTTAATTTTGGCAGTATTCAGTAATAGTCCATCCATGGATCCACCGCTCAGTTTTAGCTTGTATCCCTGCCTGAACGCCTCGCCCAAATTAGTGTTAGTTTATAAATAGCCAATATTTTACACACACACACACACACACACACACACATATATATATGTGTGTGTGTGTGTGTATAAATATTTTTTAAACTTGAGTTAATCATGTAAGGGGCACAGGATAAGGCACTAATGGTATCTGAGCATGACGTTTTTAAGCCACTTTTTGAGTTCTTGAAATATGCGTCAAATAGCTTAAATAGTAACGTGACAAACTGGACAACTAATAAAGTGGATTTACAAGTACAGTTATTTTGATATGTCACTGAACCTATTTCGGTTATTATTAATATTTGTGCGAAAATGCAGTCCACTGTACACTGCGGCGCCGTGCAGCGCCACCCTGCGGTAGACTAACGCTGGGGCGTGAATACGGTGCGATTAAAAATGATAGGTTTGCTCTAGATTGTTAATTGATGTTTTCCTTTAATTGAGGGATTTGCAAGAGCAATTTATCAAATATTCGATTTCGTTCGTTAAACACTGATACGACATATTAGTTGTACGGTTTCGCTGTTCGAAACAGGACGTCAGAGTTTGGATAAAAGAGGCCCGCGCTAAAGTGTTGCCCTTTTTGTCGCGTGTCATGCCAAACGTTTAGCAAACAAGTGTTCTGCCAGTAAGGCTAAGTTCTTTCGAAGCTGCGTTGACTAGACTAAGTTCACACTGACATTTTTAATTAAACTAGATGAGAGTTTTCATTGATCTTCAAAGACCTGAAGTGGAATCATCTGAGAAATATGAGAACCAACGCTGCGTTTGGCTCCTGTAAAACTCCCTGCATTTCACAACAGCCGATGTAAACTTCATTTGCGCAGTATAATTCGATACGGTTAATGGACTTTATTTATCGTAAATCTGTTTGCATTAAGCCTTACAGCGGTTTAATTATATTTGATAAAATATGAGTCGACGATGTGTTTATGAATAACATCTGTGTGATAACGTCTGCTTTAGCCTCTGCGTGAAGCTACAATAACCCATGAATATATTAGAAAACGAGAAACCCTGACTTCATTTCCATTAGTGGGCTACTGATACTACTACTGCCACTAATAATAATAATAATAATAATAATAATATTAATAATAATAATAATAATAATAATTTGTTCTTATTTCTAATTCAGTGTCAGTAGGGTCGTTATCCATTTCTAACTAAATGGAGATAAATGAAAGAAAGTCAAACTAAATGACAGAGAGAGAGAGAGAGAGGTACACACACACACTCACACACACACACACACACAGTGTTAAGAGAGCCAGTAACTTTACTGAGTTGTCTGTAAAATACACATGGCTGAGTGAAGTCCCTTGAGATACAGAGAAGCATACAGAGACATGGTTCTATTGAGTAACATCTTGTCTTCAAGTGGCGACAAAGTCCAGCTTATGCCGCTGAAAGCCCCTTAAGTCCAAAACATGTACCCCATGATCCCTGTTTTTACCATCTCCGTCAGATTGACTAAAAATGAAACACCACATAGAGAAATTCAAAAATAATCGTTTGACCTTGAACCAGTCTGACATCCTGTCTATTCCATTTCGTAAACCAGGGGGGAAAACATCACAATTTGGATAAATTTGATTTGAGGTTTTACCAAAAGCACATGGGACAGGCAGCACAGTGCAGCACAGACATTTACATACAGTTGGCCAAACACTGGGCATTGTCTGTCAGATCTGGGACCAGTAAGAGTTCCACAAACAGACCGGTAACATCCCAGCACTCATCAGCACTCTTTACAACAGTCAGGTGAAGAGTTGGCTTCATGAATGTGGTTCACAGATGTGTGTTTCAGATGTGTGTGATCACTGGGCATATTTTTTGGTCATTTCTAGTTCTGCAGTTTTCATCACAAAATATCAGTTTTGTTCAATACATCTGTAATCTATGCATTTAAACATATATCTGAATGATTTGAATTCTAATTCAATAAGGATGTTTAAGGAGTAGTATTTAATTTAAAAAGACACAGGGTGTGCTGCCTTATAGAGGGATAGGAGTGCTCTAGGCCTCCAGACAAAAACACAGTCTGGATCAAAATGGCTCCTAGAGTCAGACTCCCTGCTTCAGTGTTTGTTTGAAGACCAGATTAACACCAGATTAACACCAGATTAACACCAGATTAACAAAATCCTTCCCAAAACACAACAGAGCAAACTATATCATGTTTAGCATGTGTGATGACTGTGCAGCTGCTGTAGCTGGATGCCTGTCAGTGTTAGCATATGGTCCAGACTGTCATACGGGCTTTCTGTATGTTAGCATATGGTCCAGACTGTCATACAGGCTTTCTGTATGTTAGCATATGGCCCAGACTGTCATACGGGCTTTCTGTATGTTAACATATGGCCCAGACTGTCATACGGGCTTTCTGTATGTTAGCATATGGCCCAGACTGTCATACAGGCTTTCTGTATGTTAGCATATGGTCCAGACTGTCATACGGGCTTTCTGTATGTTAACATATGGCCCAGACTGTCATACAGGCTTTCTGTATGTTAACATATGGCCCAGACTGTCATACGGGCTTTCTGTATGTTAGCATATGGCCCAGACTGTCATACGGGCTTTCTGTATGTTAGCATATGGCCCAGACTGTCATACAGGCTTTCTGTATGTTATGGCCCAGACTGTCATACGGGCTTTCTGTATGTTATGGCCCAGACTGTCATATGGGCTTTCTGTATGTTAGACTGCTGGGTTAAGGCACACATCACTGAAACACTGAAGGGAGGTCAGGAGGTGTTTGCACTTTATCAGAACAGTAAAACAGGACTGGTGCTGAAAAGCTGTGGGTTAGGGAGGAGTTATTATAATGTATGGAACAGTGGTTCTCAGCTCCGGTCCTGAGGGCCCCCTGTCCAGCACGTCTTTGTTTTAACTCAGGACGGACACGCCTGATTCCACTGATCAGTTCATCATCAAGCTCTTGATCAGCTCACTTAACTGTGATAATGAAGAGTTGAAGCAAAGACATGCAGGACAGGGGGTCCCTGGAGTTAAGAACCACGGGTGTAGAAGACAACAGCTACAGAAACTGAGGCATTACTGCATCCAGCAAAATGACTCATCTGAACATTAAAAGTCTGAGTTTTCCAATTCCCAGTTCCGCCCAGCTCTCACAAGGATGTCTAAGCTGACTGACAGGAACCCTGTCCAATGGTGTAAGTCGGATTTCTCATAGCAACACTGCACACTCTACTGAATATAGCATTACATTTGTTTTAAAGACATGCTTAACAAACAATATGAACTAAGTTAAATGTGTGCAGCTCCAGGGACACACTTAAATACCAAAAAGGTTTGGAGAATATTAAAATTATTATTTAATTTATTGATTACAGCTAGGAAAGGATATATCTTTTTCTTAAAAACAAAAAAGAAAAGCTTAAGTCTGGAGAGCTCGCTCTCCGCTGATTCATACGGCTTTTCTCTCAAACTGGCGAAGCCTCTGAGCCTCATGCAGAAACAGGGAGCGACAAACGGCCTGCATTTTAGGACGTGTACTTCTCTTCCACCGGGGAGCTACAGTACACACTGCACACAGCCCAGAAAGATCAGCGTCTGCTGACACAGCTCCTCCATCTATTCGCCCGCGACATAGCACACAGTCTCATTCTGCCCTCCCCTGTCTGTCTGCCTGTCTGTCTGCCTGTCTGTCTGTCTGTCTGTCTGCTCTTTCTTTCCCTCTGAACTGTGCGCCTGCTGCCTGGGGCAGTGATTACAGTCAAACACGACAGAATCTTCTGTAAATAAATCTGCAAATCCTGGCAGGTTTTTTGGCCCCGCCCCTGACCAGCCATATTTACATAAATAGGTTGAACCTGCAACACGGTCAGTTGATTAGATTAGTGCGTCAGAGAGCTTTGAGGACGAGTATTGATAATTAATAGTATTGATAAGGAGTAGTCAGGCCTGCTCTGTACGCCAACGCATAGATTGTTTTGTACAACTGAAGCCCTGAGACACATCAATGCGTGTATCTGTTTTTTAGTTATGCATTATACATTAGTGAACTACAAATGAGCTTTACCAAACAGAGTACCAGACTTCTTCTCTTCCTTTTCTTTTTCTTTTTGTTTTTTTGTTTGTTTTTTTTTTAACTATGGCTGTATGTATACATATACAAATGTATATGTGTGTACATACTTATTCATTTCTCACACACAGCACAAGCGATTCATGACCCCCTCCTTCACAAACAACCCCCCCCCCCCCCCCCCCCCCAACGCTTATATATCGCTTTAATACATTTGTTGCACTCACACTCTGCAGAAAAGAATAAAATACTGAAGATACATAGATTGGCCCTCCCTGAAGGGCACGCAGGCCGGGAGAGACAGAGCCATCACGAGGTCCAGCCCTCCGACAGACGAACGCGTTTGACGGACGGGCTCTCGCGCTCGTCCTGTGAGGGGCGCAGCAGTCCCAGGGGCGAGTGGAATTCGGAGCGGTGCTCTTCCCGGTCACTGCCCTCATACGAGCTGCTGCAGCTGCTCAGGCTGTCCACGGGGGAGCGGCCTGAGTCTTGCCGGAGCGGGGCCTGCGGAGGCGGAGGGAGTGGGGGCGGGGCATAGCTCCCGGGCGTGCTGCCTGCCCGGTCTCTAGGAGGAGAAACAGGTTCGGACTTGATGTGCAGGCTTTGAGCAGAGGGCAGGGACAGATTTGAACTCTGACATAAGTTATTGCTAGTGCAATTTCTGTGGGAGGAAAGGAGACCCAGTTACAGGACAAGGAAAAAAAAGGCACACGCTCTCTAAACACACACCCATACACCCATACACTCTATACACTCTCTATACACACACTCATACACTCTACACACTCTCTATACACTCTCTATACACACACACATACACTCTACACACTCTCTATACACACACCCATACACTCTACACACTCTGAGGGACTGTGGCGTGTGTTTTTGTGTGTGTGTGTGTGTGTGTGTGTGTGTGTGTGTGTGTGGAGGGGGGATTTTGCTCACCCTAGCTGACCCAGGTTCGTCTGTTGCATGTTCTGAAGGTTCTGCTGCTGCCAGCCAGTCATTGAGCCCAGATTCAGAGAGCCTGAACTGGTAAAGCCCGACAGAGAGGACAGGTCGGCACCGCCCAGGGCATACTCTACACACAGAGACAAGGACAGAGAGAAAAAAAACATTCAACACTCTGCTCACACATTGTTTGGTCCTGTCATTCCTTTGTAGAGGACAAAACGATATGACTGGTATCACTATAGATCAAATGGCTCCCTCTTGTGGCAATATGCTGTAGTCATAGTCTGTTCTGCAAGTTCCTTTACACAGTATATAGAGGTGTAAGTCATGTTTTCCTATGTGTGAATGTAAATAAAATAATTCACATTTATTTCTTGACTTTAAGACTTTTGTTGTTAACGATTATGTTGTTGGTTTTTGTGTGTGTGTGTGTGTGTGTGTGTGTGCACGTGTGCGTGTTCGTATGTGTGTGCGCATGTGTGTATGTATACCATAGGAGGTGGATATTGCTGAGGGGTATCCTCCCATTGGCTGGCCAGGCATAGTGGGTGTGGCTACTGAAACCACAGGGGTGGCCAATGACTGAGCAGACTGAGAGTTGTTGACCCTCTGGTTCTGGGTGGAAGAAAACACAAAGCCAAAATCAGATCAGACAGAGCATCAAGCTCCACCCAAACCCAAACTCCACCCAAACCCAAACTCCACCTAAACCTGAGCTCCACCCAAACCCAAACTCCACCTAAACCCAAGCTCCACCCAAACCCAAGCTCCACCCTATATGCTTAACAGACCACATGTGACCCATGTGTAACCTGTGACTGCATCTCTAATGTGTAATCATCTAACATCAAACCAACCCTTTCAACGACCTGTTTGTTGCCATGGGAACCCCTCAAGCAGTCCCCTTAGCAACAGAAAAAGGAAAGGAGAGTGATGATTCTTTAGGATGTGTGTGTGCTGGGGGGAGTGTTGGTAATTCGTCTGACGTGTAATGAAAAGTCTGTTTCTGTGTTTAGGTTGTTAGTATAATAATTTTCAAAGAAAAACCATAACAACCTCTGAGAGTCAGTACTTGGACAGCCTGTTTATATGTTTTGCTACTGTTTCACACAGGAAACCTCATTTCAGACGGGTGAACAACAATGAATCCTTACAGCCCAAAGGCTGGGACTCCGGATCACATGAAGCACACATTTTCATATGAAAAGATGAAATTCTCATAGAAAACATCTCAAACCTCATATTTATTTTCTCTGTGTAGAGTAATACAGGCATCCTCACTGTCTGTCCTGTGATGACCAATCACTGACTGTTTGTCCTGTGATGACCAATCACTGACTGTCTGTCCTGTGATAATCCATCTTATCCATAGATAATCAGTCATACTCACCAGCAGCATGTCCAAGTCCTCAGACTGTGAGCAGTCAAAGATAACAGAGTCACCATTACTGACAATCACTGTTCTCTGTGAGCGTCACAGATCTGACTGATCCACTGTTCTCTGTGAACATGTTCTCTCTGATCTTTGACCCCATAGCCACCTCTGTACTGTCTATGTCATAAAATCATCAAAACCCCCTCTGGGAAACGGGTCCAGATCCACCTTTTAAATGATGATTATTCCCAGCAAACAGCGCAGTAAAGACCACACACTGTGTCTGTTTGGTGGTTGGGAGTGTTGGGTGGAGAGCAGAGGGTGGGGTTGGGTTTGGGGGAGAGGGTGAGTGGTGTTGGGTGGGGAGCAG
This sequence comes from Chanos chanos, assembly GCF_902362185.1. NCBI lineage: Eukaryota > Metazoa > Chordata > Actinopteri > Gonorynchiformes > Chanidae > Chanos > Chanos chanos. The sequence continues at coordinate 58,061,402 of NC_044497.1, forward strand.
AGGGTGGGGTTGGGTTTGGGGGAGAGCGTGAGGGGTGTTGGGTGGGGAGCAGAGGGTGGGGTTGGGTTTGGGGGAGAGCGTGAGGGGTGTTGGGTGGAAAGCAGAGGGTGGGGTTGGGTTTGGGGGAGAGTGTGGGGGGTGTTGGGTGGGGAGCAGAGGGTGGGGTTGGGTTTGGGGGAGAGCGTGAGGGGTGTTGTGTGGGGAGCAGAGGGTGGGGTTGGGTTTGGGGGAGAGCGTGAGGGGTGTTGTGTGGGGAGCAGAGGGTGGGGTTGGGTTTGGGGGAGAGAGTGAGGGGTGTTGGGTGGAGAGCAGAGGGTGGGGTTGGGTTTGGGGGAGAGTGTGGGGGGTGTTGGGTGGAGAGCAGAGGGTGGGGTTGGGTTTGGGGGAGAGCGTGAGGGGTGTTGGGTGGGGAGCAGAGGGTGGTGTTGGGTTTGGGGGAGAGCGTGAGGGGTGTTGTGTGGGGAGCAGAGGGTGGGGTTGGGTTTGGGGGAGAGCGTGGGGAGCAGAGGGTGGTGTTGGGTTTGGGGGAGAGCGTGAGGGGTGTTGTGTGGGGAGCAGAGGGTGGGGTTGGGTCTGGGGGAGAGCGTGGGGGGTGTTGGGTGGGGAGCAGAGGGTGGGGTTGGGTTTGGGGGAGAGGATGACAGACATACAGGGAGGGGACTTACGATGGAGGGCATGGTGTTTTTGGAACCAGGGGGGACAAGCACACGGAGGTCAGGCTTGCGGCCGCTCATGCTGACTGACGTGGGGGGAGGGGACTTGGCCTGCATCCCCTTGCTCATGTTTCCTGGAGAGACCAGCATCCCAGGGGAGTTGCCATGGTTCCCATATCCGTTTCCTATGGAAACCAACAGTGACATAGGGCCAAAATCATCTGTAGTGCAACAAAAAGAACACAAGGGGGCAGAATGACTTCACACACAGTACAAAGTAACTTCTGTGACAATAAGCTCTCAGATCCCTTACAAAGAGTCAACTGGCAAATGTTTTATCCTCTTATGGTTCATCTGTAAACTTCATATGTTTCATATTCATATTTTTCACATTTTATGGTGACCCGTAGGAGGAGACCCAGGTAATACCAGCAGCCTCCAGAGCAGAGGGTGATCCGTCTGACTACTCACATGCTCTCACTCACTTTCTCTCCTTCCCTTCACTACGGTCGGGCTGATGGATGACACCACTGCCCATCGCCAATGGCTGACAGTCAGCACGATGTTGAGGCCAGCATTTCATTTAGGCGCAAACATAAAAATGATTTTTGAATCTACCTGGTTTGTACCTGCCTCAGCAAATCAGGGGGCGAGTCTTTACTTGTATCGCAAAACTGAGGATAAAAATGTACCTACAGAGCGAACGCTCCTGTTCTCTGCTATACCTGTCTTAAATAAATAATTCCTCATCGTTATAGTGTTATTAACCCTTTTTCACCATGTCTTGTCCTGCACATTTAACTGAGATTATTTCATGTTTAGGAAAAATATAATCAATGAATTGTTAATATTGTGATGACTAGAGGAAACTCTCTGTGAGTTATTGTCAAATCTTGGCTGTTCCTAATTTTCCGCACTGCATTTGAAGCGGCTCTAGCTTAGGCTAATTATCTGGCCGGCCATACCTTTAAAAGCTGGAGGTGCTCTTTAAAAGCTAAAGGTACTTGGTAAAACTGACGGGAATTTGAGGAGTATGCTTATTAAAATGTTAAAATGTTTGCCGTTTGAGAATTTAACGGAGCATGACTTTCCTGACGCCTCTTTTTAAACAGACTGTTTTAGACCGTTGGCCATGATGCCTGACAGCAGGGCTCTAAGCTAACATCCGCAGAGGAACTCACTCTGCTAAGGAAAGCTCTGAATCAAATGGAGCGACACCTTGTGTATACTGAGACAGTAAACATGAACGTATGTTAAATATACACATCTCTTACCTGCACCGCCTCCTAAGCCAGTGCTCAGCTCAGGGACCAGGACACCACCTGAGGACAGACAGCAGACCTTCAACAAAACCGACACAGAGCACATCCAAAGAGCGTCTGACTGTTGCCTCTTTCCTGTCTGCTCTCTGAAACACCAGGACATGCCATCTAGCCTTCAGATCCTCTACCATAGCCTGCTCGTATATGTGTGATGGTTACAACTCCAGGACCAAAGCACATGTCTGTGAACTCTCAGCCTACACTCTGTCTGTCCATTTCCTGCCCTGTGGAGAGTTCCGGGCTGAGCGAGAAAAACCTCTCCAAGTCTGTGTGGTTTCAGACATCTCAACCTCTGCCAAGGCACAGATTTAGCTTTGCTCCTGTAATATGAGGCAAATTGTATGAGGAGGCCAAGGACAGCGTGAGGAGTGACTGAGGAGGCCACAGGCCCCTGACCAGAGGAGAAAAAAGATCTCCTTCCACAATAATAAGCAGCCCACAGATGGATAAAAAACCCACACATCTGTCAGCACCGAGGGCCTCCCTCTGCTACTCTCTCTTTCCCTCTCTGCCCTCCACTATATTTACACACACGCTGCGAAAAACTGGGCAATAATGTTTGGATAAATCTTGACCTAACCACACTTCCCCTCAATGAAACAATGAGCCACAAAGTCACAGCTTTCAGGGGAAAAAAGATGTTTAGGAGAAAGGTTTTTTAGGATAAATGTTTTAGGGTAAGACAGTCGTCTTCATTTGGCTGTTGGTAGGTGGGAGTTCTGTTGCCATGGCTTTAGATGGCCACAGAAAAAGTCACAGGGACAAGCTCAAATGATCTGCTGCCTTTACGCCACTCAGGCTGTAAAAGCTGCTTTATTATGAATTTATTATGAATCTATTTATTATGAATATTATGAAAGTGTAACATGCAATCATAATGCTTGCATAAGTCTGGGGCATAAGTGACTACAGGACACCAGTGGTGTTTTGTTTTGCTTTGTTTTGTATTTTGATGGATTCTAATGTTGCAGAGTGTTAATGTCACAGAGGTGGGGTCATTGGAGAACACATGTGTCAGTCACTTTGGCCTCACCAAAAAACCCAGTAAAGAATGCAGAGACTGGTAGTTGCCTCTGCGGGTGGACTGGTTTCTGTCAGTGCCTGCTTTACCTGTGTTTCCTGCACTGGGGGGCCGGTGGTTGACTCCCGGAGACATGCTGTTTCTCTGGAGAGAGCCGTGGGCCAGTGGTAACAGGCTGGGGCTGCCCAGAGAGCTCCCGGGGTGGCTGTAGAGCAGGCTGTTGGGGTTAGTGGCGGGGATGGAGACGGGCATGTCGTAGTTCGAGGGGGGAATGGCCTGAGGGTTTAGAAAACAGAGGAGCACATGATGAGTAGAGCAGAGTCATAGCACATAGTTACAGCTGTCCTAAGCCTAAACCCTTACGCACTACATAAACCAATGCCTACACCCTTACGCACTACATAAACCAATGCCTACACCCTTACGCACTACATAAACCAATGCCTAAACCCTTACGCACTACATAAACCAATGCCTAAACCCTTACGCACTACATAAACCAATGCCTAAACCCTTACGCACTACATAAACCAATGCCTAAACCCTTACGCACTACATAAACCAATGCCTAAACCCTTACGCACTACATAAACCAATGCCTAAACCCTTACGCACTACATAAACTCCTAAGCCTAAACCCTTACGCACTACATAAACCAATACCTAAACCCTTATGCACTACATAAACCAATGCCTAAACCCTTACGCACTACATAAACCAATGCCTAAACCCTTACGCACTACATAAACCAATGCCTAAACCCTTACGCACTACATAAACCAATGCCTAAACCCTTACGCACTACATAAACCAATGCCTACACCCTTACGCACTACATAAACCAATGCCTAAACCCTTACGCACTTCATAAACCAATGCCTGAACCCTTATGCACTACATAAACCAATGCCTACACCCTTACGCACTACATAAACCAATGCCTAAACCCTTACGCACTACATAAACCAATGCCTAAACCCTTATGCACTACATAAACCAATGCCTAAACCCTTATGCACTACATAAACCAATGCCTACACCCTTACGCACTACATAAACTAATGCCTAAACCCTTACGCACTACATAAACCAATGCCTAAACCCTTACGCACTACATAAACCAATGCCTAAACCCTTATGCACTACATAAACCAGTGCCTAAACCCTTATGCACTACATAAACCAATGCCTACACCCTTACGCACTACATAAACCAATGCCTAAACCCTTACGCACTACATAAACCAATGCCTACACCCTTACGCACTACATAAACCAATGCCTAAACCCTTACGCACTACATAAACTAATGCCTAAACCCTTACGCACTACATAAACCAATACCTAAACCCCATATGCACTACATAAACTAATGCCTAAACCCTTACACACTACATAAACCAATGCCTAAACCCTTACGCACTACATAAACCCCTAAGCCTAAACCCTTACGCACTACATAAACCAATGCCTAAACCCTTATGCACTACATAAACCAATGCCTAAACCCTTACGCACTACATAAACCAATGCCTACACCCTTACGCACTACATAAACTCCTAAGCCTAAACCCTTACGCACTACATAAACCAATACCTAAACCCTTATGCACTACATAAACCAATGCCTAAACCCTTACGCACTACATAAACTAATGCCTACACCCTTACGCACTACATAAACCAATACCTAAACCCTTATGCACTACATAAACCAATGCCTACACCCTTACGCACTACATAAACCAATGCCTAAACCCTTACGCACTACATAAACTAATGCCTAAACCCTTACGCACTACATAAACCAATGCCTAAACCCTTACGCACTACATAAACTAATGCCTAAACCCTTACGCACTACATAAACTAATGCCTAAACCCTTACGCACTACATAAACCAATGCCTAAACCCTTATGCACTACATAAACCAATGCCTAAACCCTTATGCACTACATAAACCAATGCCTAAACCCTTACGCACTACATAAACCCCTAAGCCTAAACCCTTACGCACTACATAAACCAATGCCTAAACCCTTATGCACTACATAAACCAATGCCTAAACCCTTATGCACTACATAAACCAATGCCTAAACCCTTACGCACTAGATAAACCAATGCATAAACCCTTACGCACTACATAAACCAATGCCTAAACCCTTACGCACTACATAAACTAATGCCTAAACCCTTACGCACTACATAAACCAATGCCTACACCCTTACGCACTACATAAACTCCTAAGCCTAAACCCTTACGCACTACATAAACCAATACCTAAACCCTTATGCACTACATAAACCAATGCCTAAACCCTTACGCACTACATAAACTAATGCCTACACCCTTACGCACTACATAAACCAATACCTAAACCCTTATGCACTACATAAACCAATGCCTACACCCTTACGCACTACATAAACCAATGCCTAAACCCTTACGCACTACATAAACTAATGCCTAAACCCTTACGCACTACATAAACCAATGCCTAAACCCTTACGCACTACATAAACTAATGCCTAAACCCTTACGCGCTACATAAACTAATGCCTAAACCCTTACGCACTACATAAACCAATGCCTAAACCCTTATGCACTACATAAACCAATGCCTAAACCCTTATGCACTACATAAACCAATGCCTAAACCCTTACGCACTACATAAACCAATGCCTAAACCCTTATGCACTACATAAACCAATGCCTAAACCCTTATGCACTACATAAACCAATGCCTATACCCTTATGCACTACATAAACCAGTGAAAGCCAAGAGCACAGACTGACTTTAAATCTACAAGAGTGAATTTACACACAGCCAATAGAGTGAATTTACACACAGCCAATAGAGTGAATTTACACACAGCCAATAGAGTGAACATACACACAGTCAATAGAGTGAACATACACACAGTCAATAGAGTGAACATACACACAGCCAATAGAGTGAACATACACACAGTCAATAGAGTGAACATACACACAGCCAATAGAGTGAACATACACACAGCCAATAGAGTGAACATACACACAGCCAATAGAGTGAACATACACACAGCCAATAGAGTGAACATACACACAGCCAATAGAGTGAACATACACACAGCCAATAGAGTGAACTTACACACAGCCTTTGTCTGCTGACCATGAAGTCAATGTCCTCGTTTATTTTGCGATACTTGTCCTCTGAGTCGGGACTGTGGCCAGAATCATCCGCGTCAATGTCAGGACTGTCACAGCCATTTAGACCCTTCTTCCTCAGAGTCTAAATGAACACATAAATAAGAAATAAATCTTTAATAAACATCTCAACAAGACTTTGTTCCATCTCAAAACATTGAAAACTAAATGTAAAAGATTATTCTTTAACAATTCATTAGAAGTAAACACAAATAGTTATTGAGAAGGGGGTGACTAGAACCAGCTGTGTAAAGGAATGCCAACAGTGTCTCCCAGCACCATGACCGCAGTTCTTTCTTTGACCACATGGGGGCTACACTTGAACACAAAAGCACAGCCTTTCCTCCACATGAAAAGAGCCGTACCCAGGGATCAGTCTGACCTGCTCTGTGTGACTTTAGATCTTGGTTATGTTAGGAAAACAAACATTGAGTACTAGACTGTAAACTGAGTGATATGATTCAGAAAATTCAATACTTATGGTTTTTCAGTGCCAGAGTGTCTGGTTTTAAAATATGCTTTTATCCTCTCTGAGTGGTACTAACACCGTAAGACAGTTCAGAGAGTCTGCTGCTGTGAAGATAACACTTGTTTTTAGCTGCCATGTCATAAAAGCTGAATGTTCCTCAAAATGGCGGCAGTTGTCTCCAGACCCCCGGCAGAGAGCCTGGTCTTGACTGACTTTGCGGTGAGCTGCTCTGGAGTGTAAAATGATAGAGGGGCATTCTGCTGGGCTGCATCACTGGCCCACAGCAATCTCACTCATTTAAGACATCCCCACCTGTCAGCGTGTTTGCACCTGTCCACCAGACTTCGTTTGCTCACAGGCCGGGTCAGAGCTAGATGACAGCCAATCAGAATCCAGGATCGCAGCGATGGCCGTAGAAGGCTATTTTTGCCTCTGCGCGCCACCCAGTGTCCCAGCAACCTGACCCCCCAACCCCACCTCCAGCCTCTAATCACACCATCTGTGGCACGCCGACACCCCCTGGACACCCGCTGGGTCGTCTCTCTGCCTCCACAAACACAGTGTGTGGACCAGGAGTGACATCAGCAGACCAAATATCCCACCTGGAAAGGGCAAGGCCAGTCAGCAGGCCATTCTTCTTCCCACTGCAGCACCCATTTCAAAGATAGCTCTGGTCATTCAGCCACACAAACAGGGCTGGTGGAACCTGGGTTTGCTCATAATAAAAAAGACAAAACCCCCCAAAGACTGCACACCAGTTTCATGTGAGAAGTTAAGTCTTCACCGCAAAGGCCCTCTAAAGCAGATGAGGAGGAGAAAAACAGCCGCCAGGGTCTCCTCAATCTCACAGCTCTCTCAACCCTGTGGAGGCTTGCTCCTAATTAAGCCGACGCTCCATCCTGGTTCCACTCGGCCGAGAGAGCCCCAGTCGGACGGTATGTAGACGGGGTGTCCTACATAGCCCTGCTGGTCTGCATAACCTTCAGATGAGAGCTGGAGTTTCCTGTCATACATGCTGGGGCAGCTGAAGCATGGGGGGGGGGGCTGACCCCGTTGAGCCCATGCTTTTTGCGGCTGGCAGCTGACTGACCGCCCCCCCCCCCCCCCCCCCCCCCCCCCACACACACACCCCCTCAGTCCCTCTGGGGGTCAGCTCCACCAACCTCTAGCACTGTTAGCCTATTCGCCAGCGGACGCTTTTATCAAGGAAACAGGGAGAAGAGTAGCCGGTTGTGTATTTAAAGTTAAACACAATGTGCTGTGGCATGACAACAAGGCGTGGCACATCCACAAGAACCAACCCAGACACAGCACGGGACGAGGTGACCAGGTGTCGCCACGAAAACACAACAGAGCTGAGAGCGAAGCTTATGGCCTAGTATTCCGCCATGATTTTAAAATAAGAACCAGACTACCATTTAATGTGTGTGTGTGTGCGTGTTTGTGCATGAGTGTGTGTGTGTGTGTGTGTGTGTGTGAGAGAGAGAGCGAGAGAGAGAGAAAGAAAGAGAGAGAGAGAGAGAGCTTTGCTCATCTGGAAAGTCTTAGATATCAGCCATCAGAGCTGAAGGCTTCTGTGAGTCAGGAGACAGCAGAATCAGTGGAAGCCTTTCTCTTCAGCATGGCAACATACAGCCAAACCCTGGTCTGCATGTGTCAGAGACACCCCACACTCAGCACATGTCATATATCTCGCTCTGTCACAGAGGTAAAGCCACGCCCACATCAGAGAGTGGGCGAGTCAGAGGGACAGAGAGACTGATGCAGGCGGCGTGTAACGAACCCGCGGGGCTGGGACACTTATCGGCAGCAGATGGAGGAGGGAAGGCTGGTCAGAGAGATGTGCCCATATCCCATTACAGACTCGCGGGCACAGACGCCGCTGCATCCACGGGCCCTCCTCACCAAACTCAACCACCACAGCAGCTGGCCAGCGTTTGAAAAATGCCACAATAGGGAATTATGGGTAATTTGTGTCCTTTGAAGCCTCCAGACCCCTATAATAATGAATCAAAGGCCCAGTTTTTACAGCCACAAGTTTAGTGTCCTGTGTTTGGTATTTAACATACTCAAGTGTGCAATTAAATGTTTCTGTATGTTTCTGTGAGGATCACATGAATAGGATTCATCCCAAACCTTGCAATAGGCACACACATGAAGCACATGGAGCCCTGCATGGTCCAAGTTACTGTGCATGACCCAGGTTACTGTGCATGACCCAGGTTACTGTGTATGACCCAGGTTACTGTGCATGACCCAGGTTACTGTATATGACCCAGGTTACTGTGTATGACCCAGGTTACTGTGCATGACCCAGTTTACTGTATATGACCCAGATTACTGTGTATGACCCAGGTTACTGTATATGACCCAGATTACTGTGTATGACCCAGGTTACTGTGTATGACCCAGGTTACTGTGTATGACCCGGGTTATAAGTCACAGCTGTGTAATGATCATGGTCAGAGGATGACCTGTGTCCTGTAAAATTAGCTGTGTTCAAAAGCTTAAGCTCAGACTTTGTGATATTGAATGGAAGGGAGTTCTTACCTCAAAGTCTATTTTTGAGACATTGTGCAATACAAACGTCCCTGTCCATAGCCACATTTCACGTGACTATTAAACAGGCCTGTTTTCTGTCTGCTGTTTTTCCATTACAGTTTCTCGAGGCATGAAGACACTATGGTTATTCATGTTTAATTCTCAATGATTATGCCTCTCAAACACAAAGCCCTTCACTGTAACCCAATAAAAGGCTCTTATGGGCCCCGGTCTCTCACAGTCACCAGACTGGGTGCTGGATGACGCACAGGGCAGTTGCTGTAGGAGCTGAAACTTCGTCCTGTTCTGCCACAGGACCTGCACTTTCTCTCAGGACAAAGAGAACAATAAAACCAACCTTCCCTTACTCCATTTCAATGAAAATCTTCTGTTTTCACTTCTCCTTATCAGAGGCAGCCTGATAGAGGGCACATGTTCACTGCAGCTGTTCTGACTCTCTCTACACTCGGTTCAGTCCGTACAGGCTCAGGACTAACTCACACATGGACACTGACAGGCATCCTGTCGCATTAGCACGACACCGCCGGATTGGTCAGAACCTCTTTCACAGACAGGACTGACAAACAAAACTACAGAATGTAAACCACGCTTAAAACACAACCGTGGAAATAGGCCCATTAGTGTAAACAAGGTCTATGAGAGCCACGTGCATAAAACTTCACTCACACACACACACACACACACACACACACACACACACACACACACACACATACATACACACACACACACACACACAGACACATACACACATACACACACACACACACACACACACACACACATACACACACACATACACACATACACACATACACACACACACACACACACATACATACACACACACATACACACACACACACATACACACACACACACACACACACACACAGCCTTACACACAAACACATACACAAACACATACACACACACACACACACACACACACACACACACACACAGCCTCACACCCACACACATACACACACACACACACACACACACACACATACACACACAGCCTCACACACACACACATACACACACACACACACACACACACACACACACACACACATACACACACATACACACATACACACACGCACACACACACACATACACACACAGCCTCACACACACACACACACACACACACACAGTCTGACATCAGTTAAGGCTACGGTGTGCTCTGATTTCTCGGATTTTCACTGTTTTTCAGACATGAAAGGACAAACAGGCTGTGGAGCACAATGGCAGAGAGAGAAAAAGTAAAAACAGTCACAGAGTCGCGGTGAAGAGTCTGGTTAGCTGTGCGGTGTGTATAGCCTCACAGCTGGAGGGCTGGAGTAAAGGGAAGGGAGAGGAGTGTTTGCGTGAGGCCGTGTGAAGTGCTCCTGATGGGCTGCAGAGAGAGGGAGGAAAAGCTCTGACGTTTTCTCTTCTCCGTTTTCTTTGGCCGTGAGCCGCGGCTATTCTTAGCCGCACTGCTTTCTATTTTTAGAAAACTACCGGTTTTCAGGCATTTAATGGGGAGGGACAGCGAACAAACACAAAGGGCTGTGTGGGGGGTGGGAATCTGGCTGACAGGTTGGGCGTCTGCACCTCGTTTGAAGGCGGTTCAGGCGAGAGGCTCGGCAGCTCAGAGACAGAGGACGGAAAAGGGGCAGAGGGGAGCGGGGTAAGGAATGCAGAAGTCCGGCGTCTTAAAAATAACCGTGGCCACGGGCCAGCGGGACAGAATCCAGCGGACTGTTACTGTTACCCACAGTTCCCTGCTCGCCAAAAGGAGGGAAAAAGACGAAAACAAAGGAGTCTCTCTTTTCTGAAGCCCGTGTGGAGGGGATCTCTGCACGGCTGACGATTCTCTCATGGACGTGTCATATTTTACAGCACACATACACTTCTCTGTCGTTGTCTGATGGGGGGGCCATAGGTGTGTGTGTGTGTGTGTGTGTGTTTAATCATTTTCATTCACTTTCATTCAATGCAAAGGAGAGAAAAGATGAAGAGCCATGCATACACACAGGAACTCAAGAGTCATCTGCTCTCCACACACGGCATATGGCCCTCGCTCTCTGCTCTGAGTGTCCCTTACTGAGTGTCCCTTACTGAGTGTCCCTCTCTGCTCTGAGTGTCCCTCTCTGCTCTGAGTGTCCCTTACTGAGTGTCCCTTACTGAGTGTCCCTCTCTGCTCTGAGTGTCCCTTACTGAGTGTCCCTTACTGAGTGTCCCTCTCTGCTCTGAGTGTCCCTTACTGAGTGTCCCTCTCTGCTCTGAGTGTCCCTTACTGAGTGTCCCTCTCTGCTCTGAGTGTCCCTTACTGAGTGTCCCTTACTGAGTGTCCCTCTCTGCTCTGAGTGTCCCTCTCTGCTCTGAGTGTCTCTCTCTGCTCTGAGTGTCCCTTACTGAGTGTCCCTTACTGAGTGTCCCTTACTGAGCGTCCCTCTCTGCTCTGAGTGTCCCTTACTGAGTGTCCCTCTCTGCTCTGAGTGTCCCTTACTGAGTGTCCCTCTCTTCTCTGAGTGTCCCTTACTGCCGCAGCTCTGGGCATCGCCACTGACACCAGTGCCTCTGTGTTCCCTTCTGGAAAAGGGAATTTCCCGTCAAAGCATTTTCATGGGGCAAGTTGCTGGGGGGGGGGTGGGGCGGGGGGGTGGGGTTGAACTGGATGGTGGTATAGAGCACAAGCCTCTGAGTATCATCTGTCAGCGCTGCACTGTGACAATGCTCCAGTTCAAGAGCAAACCCAACAAAGCCTGAAAACCCAACAAACCCCGAAAACCCAACAAAGCCCGAAAACCCAACAAAGCCAACAGAGCCATTTCATGACATATCCAGGTGCCATCAAAGACGTCCACATGGGGAGGAAGACAGAGCAAGGCTTCATGACACTCCAAAACAAACTCACAACAACTAACATGAATGCACCGAAAAGACTGCACGACTCTCTCAATAACAAAAAGCAGATATAAAACTGCACAAGACGCTTGGCATATTTTATACGCAAACAAACCTCACAACAAGGAGAACTGTGTACGACCCAGGAGCAAATCGAAGTGTTTAACTGTGAAAGAATGTGCTGGCATGCAAGCACATGAAGACAAATTATCTCAATTAAGAAAAAGGAAAAAGGCTGCTCTGCCAGAGAGGCAGTTCTTGTCCTCTCTCTCTTTTCTTCATGTCTGAAATCAGATCAGTGTGCCAAGGCTGCAGGGAAGATTTCTGAGGTTTGTGTTGGTGATTCACAGCAACGTAAAAAAAACAAAACAAAACAAAACAAAAAAAGCCTCCAGTCACCTCCAGGGCCCTCAGGAAAAGGAGCAAACAGAGGTCAGCCAGAGAGGCACCCAGATTTTCAGAATCTCGTTAACTCAGCAGGTCGTTATTAACAATACAACGCTCTGAAATAATTAAACCCCCCCCCCCCCCCCCCCCCCTCACCTCTACCTGGCTCCCCTGTCACTCTAAGGCAAAGATCGGGTCAGGGAGAGCACACCATCAGTTTGAGAGATTAACAGGAGCATTTTCAGATTATGTTAATCAAGGAAATGGGATTATCGTGGCAGGCCATCCATGGGATTAGCGGGATGGAAACTTGTGAAGCATGCCAGCACTCAGAGTTCTTCACGTCCATGACCCCCGTGCTGACCCTTGACCCAAACCGGGGGCCTCATCATGCTCTGACACACCACAGTGAAATGTGGACATGTAAAATCAAAATGACATTTTCATTCACTTTCATTCACTTTCATTCACTTTCATTAAGCGCAAAGGAATGCAAGAGTCGTCTGGTTTCCACACACGGCAGACGGCCTTCCCTCTCTGCTCTGAGTGTCCCTTACTGAGTGTCCCTTACTGAGTGTCCCTTACTGAGTGTCCCTCTCTGCTCTGAGTGTCCCTTACTGAGTGTCCCTTACTGAGTGTCCCTTACTGAGTGTCCCTCTCTGCTCTGAGTGTCCCTTACTGAGTGTCCCTCTCTTCTCTGAGTGTCCCTTACTGAGTGTCCCTCTCTGCTCTGAGTGTCCCTTACTGAGTGTCCCTCTCTTCTCTGAGTGTCCCTTACTGCGGCAGCTCTGGGCATCTCCACTGAGACCAGTGCCTCTGTGTTCCCTTCTGGAAAAGGGAATTTCCCAGTCAAAGCATTTTCCCAGCACTCCCAGTGGGACTGCCATGTCCCGTATTTAAATGCAGTGGGAACCAAAGAGTTTGCTCTTTCCTTGAAAACTGTTTCCCAACGCTAATACCTGGTCCATCCCATCACCCACTCACATGCCACTAAAGGTGGCAGCGCTGAGCCCGTTGAGAACTTAATTCTCATGGCTGATCACCCCGCTCACACAGGAGCTCCTCGTGTCCCTGTAAGACTGTTGCATAACCGGCCTGTGAGAGACCAGGAGAAGGCTCGCTCCCTGTCCTCACAAGCCACACCATGTGTGGGACACTCCCAGACCGGGGAGACCACAGCGTTGGCAATGGTTCTTAACGAGCGCATCACTGACAGGCATTCATCATTCACATGGCTGACGACACGTCGCACACGGAGCAGATGGCTGTGGGCGGCGACCACTCACCTCCACGATGTCCGAATTGGTGCGGCTCTCGTGGGGTTCGTTGTACTCGGTGTATTTGAGCAGAACTTTGTCCATGTCCGTGCTGGCGTACTGGAAGAGCTTGTTGGTGCTGTTGAAGATGATCAAAGCGATTTCACAGTCACACAGAACGCTCAGCTCATAGGCCTTCTTCATCAGCCCAAACTTACGCTTCGTAAACGTCACCTGGGAAACAGAGAACACAGCCACATCAGGCTGACATTTGGCCCAAAATAATTCATATGTAAAGTATCAGTCAAGACAGAAACAGGGTCAAACTCTTTTAGCTGTAGGTTTATACTGGTTTATATTGTACGTGAAAAGCTCTGAGTAGATTTACATGAAAATTTCTACAGTGGTTACCAGGAGGTGGTAAGATGCTTCTGGGTGACAGAATATGACTGTTTGTATTATTACGGTAAACATGTTGTTTGTATTGTTTGTCTTATTACGGTAAATGTGTCCTTGTCTCTTTAAAACGTTTAATAAGAAACAAGTGTGTGTGTGCGTGTGTGTGTGTGTGTGTGTGGGGGGGGGGGGGGGGGGGGGGGGGGGTGCAGCTATCTACGCACCACATCCCAGGCTAAAATTAGAATGAAAAGAAAGAAGGTGAAATTCTGCAGGTTTCCAGCAGGTTTCACAAATTACTTGGCTCAGTCGGCCTGGCTAATGATAACCCAGCATCACATTCACACACAGAAGACAGAAAACATGTTCACATAGAATACCGTTCGCATAGAATACCAC